>NW_027521219.1:0-108886 GCF_052094955.1 Ictidomys tridecemlineatus
AGTTGCCTGAAATCTCAGCACACACTTTTTACACAATCTTGATGATACTTTCAGGTAATGATCAGTACACCAATCACACCTGGCTCGCCAAATTTCGTTCTTCTAGGTTAAACCGTTCGTTGGCAGTAACCGGTTTCATTTTGAGGTTTCACTCTGTTTTCTCCTATAGGGATACATGTATTTGGAACTCTAAATCAAACACGGTTTGTGCTAGCTCTTTGAAACTTGACACAATAAAGCAGTTTCAAGTTCTATCTTTATGGTTTGTTTGCTGTTGATGTAGCCCTAAGCAGAGACTGGCGAGAATCACTTTCATGGAAAGGGCCTGCCAAGCTTCCAAAAAACTACGAGTTGCCTGAAATCTCAGCACACACTTTTTCACCCAATCTTGATGAACCTTTCAGGTAATGATCAGTACACCAATCCCACTTGCCTCGCAAAATTTCGTTCTTCTAGGTTAAACCGTTCGTTGGCAGTAACCGGTTTCATTTTTGGTTTCACTCTGTTCTCTCCTATAGGGATACATGTATTTGGAACTCTAAATCAAACGCGGTTTGTGCTAGCTCTTTGAAACTTGACACAATAAAGCAGTTTCAAGTTCTATCTCTACGGTTTGTTTGCTGTTGATGTAGCCCTAAGCAGAGACTGGCGAGAATCACTTTCATAGAAAGGGCCGGCCAAGCTTCCAAAAAACTACGAGTTGCCTGAAATCTCAGCACACACTTTTTCACCCAATCTTGATGATACTTTCAGGTAATGATCAGTACACTAATCCCACTTGGCTCCCCAAATTTCGTTCTTCTAGGTTAAACCGTTCGTTGGCTGTAACCGGTTTCATTTTGAGGTTTCACTCTGTTTTCTCCTATAGGGATACATGTATTTGGAACTCTAAATCAAACACGGTTTGTGCTAGCTCTTTGAAACTTGACACAATAAAGCAGTTTCAAGTTCTATCTCTATGGTTTGTTTGCTGTTGATGTAGCCCTTAGCAGAGACTGGCGAGAATCACTTTCATGGAAAGGGCCTGCCAAGCTTCCAAAAAACTACGAGTTGCCTGAAATCTCAGCACACACTCTTTCACCCAATATTAATGAAACTTTCAGGTAATGATCAGTACACCAATCCCACTTGGCTCGCCAAATTTCGTTCTTCTAGGTTAAACCCTTCGTTGGCAGTAAGCGGTTTCATTTTGAGGTTTCACTCTGTTTTCTCCTATAGGGATACATGTATTTGGAACTCTAAATCAAACACGGTTTGTGCTAGCTGTTTGAAACTTGACACAATAAAGCAGTTTCAAGTTCTATCTCTATGGTTTGTTTGCTGTTGATGTAGCCCTAAGCAGAGACTGGCGAGAATCACTTTCATGGAAAGGGCCTGCCAAGCTTCCAAAAAACTACGAGTTGCCTGAAATCTCAGCAAACACTTTTTGACCCAATCTTGATGAATCTCTCAGGTAATGATCAGTACACCAATCCCACTTGGCTCGCCAAATTTCGTTCTTCTAGGTTAAAGCGTTTTTTGGCAGTAACCGGTTTCATTTTGAGGATTCACTCTGTTTTCTCCTATAGGGATACATGTATTTGGAACTCTAAATCAAACACGGTTTTTGCTAGCTCTTTGAAACTTGACACAATAAAGCAGTTTCAAGTTCTATCTCTATGGTTTGTTTGCTGTTGATGTAGCCCTAAGCAGAGACTGGCAAGAATCACTTTCATGGAAACGGCCTGCCAAGCTTCCAAAAAACTACGAGTTGCCTGAAATCTCAGCACACACTTTTTCACCCAATCTTGATGAAACTTTCAGGTAATGATCAGTACACCAATCCCACCTGGCTCGCCAAATTTCGTTCTTCTAGGTTAAACCGTTCGTTGGCAGTAACCGGTTTCATTTTGAGGTTTCACTCTGTTTTCTCCTATAGGGATACATGTATTTGGAACTCTAAATCAAACGCGGTTAGTGCTACCTCTTTGAAACTTGAAACCATAAAGCAGTTTCAAGTTCTATCACTATGGTTTGTTTGCTGTTGATGTAGCCCTAAGCAGATACTGTCGAGAATCACTTTCATGGAAAGGGCATGCCAAGCTTCCAAAAAACTAAGAGTTTCCTGAAATCTCAGCACACACTTTTTCACCAAATCTTGATGAAACTTTCAGGTAATGATCAGTACACCAATCCCACCTGGCTCGCCAAATTTCGTTCTTCTAGGTTAAACCGTTCGTTGGCAGTAACCGGTTTCATTTTGAGGTTTCACTCTGTTTTCTCCTATAGGGATACATGTATTTGGAACTCTAAATCAAACACGGTTTGTGCTAGCTCTTTGAAACTTGACACAATAAAGCAGTTTCAAGGTCTTTCTCTATGGTTTGTTTGCTGTTGATGTAGCCCTAAGCAGAGACTGGCGAGAATCACTTTCATGGAAAGGGCCTGCCAAGCTTCCAAAAAACTACGAGTTGCCTGAAATCTCAGCACACACTTTTTCACCCAATCTTGGTGAAACTTTCAGGTAATGATCAGTACACAAATCCCACTTGGCTCGCCAAATTTCGTTCTTCTAGGTTAAACCGTTCGTTGGCAGTAACTGGTTTCATTTTGAGGTTTTCTCTTTTTCTCCTATAGGAATACATGTATTTGGAACTCTAAATCAAATACGGTTTGTACTAGCTCTTTGAACCTTGACACAATAAAGCAGTTTTAAGTTCTATCTCTATGGTTTGTTTGCTGTTGATGTAGCCCTAAGCAGAGACTGGCGAGAATCACTTTCATGGAAAGGGCCTGCCAAGCTTCCAAAAAACTACGAGTTGCCTGAAATCTCAGCACACAATTTTTCATCCAATCTTGATGAAACTTTCAGGTAATGATCAGTACACCAATCCCACTTGGCTCGCCAAATTTCGTTCTTCTAGGTTAAACCGTTTGTTGGCAGTAACCAGTTTCATTTTGAGGTTTCACTCTGTTTTCTCCTATAGAGATACATGTATTTGGAACTCTAAATCAAACACGGTTTGTGCTAACTCTTTGAAACTTGACACAATAAAGCAGTTTCAAGTTCTATCTCTATTGTTTGTTTGGTGTTGATGTAGCCCTAAGCAGAGACTGGCGAGAATCACTTTCATGGAAAGGGCCTGCCAAGCTTCCAAAAAACTACGAGTTGCCTGAAATCTCAGCACACACTTTTTCACCCAATCTTGATGAAACTTTCAGGTAATGATCAGTACACCAATCCCACTTGGCTCGCCAAATTTCGTTCTTCTAGGTTAAACCGTTCGTTGGCAGTAACCGGTTTCATTTTGAGGTTTCACTCTGTTTTCTTCTATAGGGATACATGTATTTGGAACTCTAAATCAAACACGGTTTGTGCTAGCTCTTTGAAACTTGACACAATAAAGCAGTTTCAAGTTCTATCTTTATGGTTTGATTGCTGTTGATGTAGCCCTAAGCAGAGACTGGCGAGAATCACTTTCATGGAAAGGGCCTGCCAAGCTTCCAAAAAACTACGAGTTGCCTGAAATCTCAGCACACACTTTTTCACCCAATCTTGATGAAACTTTCAGGTAATGATCAGTACACCAATCCCACTTGGCTCGCCAAATTTCGTTCTTCTAGGTTAAACCGTTCGTTGGCAGTAACCGGTTTCATTTTGAGGTTTCACTCTGTTTTCTCCTATAGGGATACATGTATTTGGAACTCTAAATCAAACACGGTTTGTGCTAGCTCTTTGAAACTTGACACAATAAAGCAGTTTCAAGTTCTATCTTTATGGTTTGTTTGCTGTTGATGTAGCCCTAAGCAGAGACTGGCGAGAATCACTTTCATGGAAAGGGCCTGCCAAGCTTCCAAAAAACTACGAGTTGCCTGAAATCTCAGCACACACTTTTTCACCCAATCTTGATGAAAATTTCAGGTAATGATCAGTACACCAATCCCACTTGCCTCGCAAAATTTCGTTCTTCTAGGTTAAACCGTTCGTTGGCAGTAACCGGTTTCATTTTTGGTTTCACTCTGTTTTCTCCTATAGGGATACATGTATTTGGAACTCTAAATCAAACGCGGTTTGTGCTAGCACTTTGAAACTTGACACAATAAAGCAGTTTCAAGTTCTATCTCTACGGTTTGTTTGCTGTTGATGTAGCCCTAAGCAGAGACTGGCGAGAATCACTTTCATAGAAAGGGCCGGCCAAGCTTCCAAAAAAATACGAGTTGCCTGAAATCTCAGCACACACTTTTTCACCCAATCTTGATGATACTTTCAGGTAATGATCAGTACACTAATCCCACTTGGCTCCCCAAATTTCGTTCTTCTAGGTTAAACCGTTCATTGGCTGTAACCGGTTTCATTTTGAGGTTTCACTCTGTTTTCTCCTATAGGGATACATGTATTTGGAACTCTAAATCAAACACGGTTTGTGCTAGCTCTTTGAAACTTGACACAATAAAGCAGTTTCAAGTTCTATCTCTATGGTTTGTTTGCTGTTGATGTAGCCCTTAGCAGAGACTGGCGAGAATGACTTTCATGGAAAGGGCCTGCCAAGCTTCCAAAAAACTACGAGTTGCCTGAAATCTCAGCACACACTCTTTCACCCAATCTTAATGAAACTTTCAGGTAATGATCAGTACACCAATCCCACTTGGCTCGCCAAATTTCGTTCTTCTAGGTTAAACCCTTCGTTGGCAGTAAGCGGTTTCATTTTGAGGTTTCACTCTGTTTTCTCCTATAGGGATACATGTATTTGGAACTCTAAATCAAACACGGTTTGTGCTAGCTGTTTGAAACTTGACACAATAAAGCAGTTTCAAGTTCTATCTCTATGGTTTGTTTGCTGTTGATGTAGCCCTAAGCAGAGACTGGCGAGAATCACTTTCATGGAAAGGGCCTGCCAAGCTTCCAAAAAACTACGAGTTGCCTGAAATCTCAGCAAACACTTTTTGACCCAATCTTGATGAATCTCTCAGGTAATGATCAGTACACCAATCCCACTTGGCTCGCCAAATTTCGTTCTTCTAGGTTAAACCGTTTTTTGGCAGTAACCGGTTTCATTTTGAGGATTCACTCTGTTTTCTCCTATAGGGATACATGTATTTGGAACTCTAAATCAAACACGGTTTTTGCTAGCTCTTTGAAACTTGACACAATAAAGCAGTTTCAAGTTCTATCTCTATGGTTTGTTTGCTGTTGATGTAGCCCTAAGCAGAGACTGGCAAGAATCACTTTCATGGAAAGGGCCTGCCAAGCTTCCAAAAAACTACGAGTTGCCTGAAATCTCAGCACACACTTTTTCACCCAATCTTGATGAAACTTTCAGGTAATGATCAGTACACCAATCCCACCTGGCTCGCCAAATTTAGTTCTTCTAGGTTAAACCGTTCGTTGGCAGTAACCGGTTTCATTTTGAGGTTTCACTCTGTTTTCTCCTATAGGGATACATGTATTTGGAACTCTAAATCAAACGCGGTTAGTGCTACCTCTTTGAAACTTGAAACCATAAAGCAGTTTCAAGTTCTATCACTATGGTTTGTTTGCTGTTGATGTAGCCCTAAGCAGATACTGTCGAGAATCACTTTCATGGAAAGGGCATGCCAAGCTTCCAAAAAACTAAGAGTTTCCTGAAATCTCAGCACACACTTTTTCACCAAATCTTGATGAAACTTTCAGGTAATGATCAGTACACCAATCCCACCTGGCTCGCCAAATTTCGTTCTTCTAGGTTAAACCGTTCGTTGGCAGTAACCGGTTTCATTTTGAGGTTTCACTCTGTTTTCTCCTATAGGGATACATGTATTTGGAACTCTAAATCAAACACGGTTTGTGCTAGCTCTTTGAAACTTGACACAATAAAGCAGTTTCAAGGTCTTTCTCTATGGTTTGTTTGCTGTTGATGTAGCCCTAAGCAGAGACTGGCGAGAATCACTTTCATGGAAAGGGCCTGCCAAGCTTCCAAAAAACTACGAGTTGCCTGAAATCTCAGCACACACTTTTTCACCCAATCTTGGTGAAACTTTCAGGTAATGATCAGTACACAAATCCCACTTGGCTCGCCAAATTTCGTTCTTCTAGGTTAAACCGTTCGTTGGCAGTAACCGGTTTCATTTTGAGGTTTTCTCTTTTTCTCCTATAGGAATACATGTATTTGGAACTCTAAATCAAATACGGTTTGTACTAGCTCTTTGAACCTTGACACAATAAAGCAGTTTTAAGTTCTATCTCTATGGTTTGTTTGCTGTTGATGTAGCCCTAAGCAGAGACTGGCGAGAATCACTTTCATGGAAAGGGCCTGCCAAGCTTCCAAAAAACTACGAGTTGCCTGAAATCTCAGCACACAATTTTTCATCCAATCTTGATGAAACTTTCAGGAAATGATCAGTACACCAATCCCACTTGGCTCGCCAAATTTCGTTCTTCTAGGTTAAACCGTTTGTTGGCAGTAACCAGTTTCATTTTGAGGTTTCACTCTGTTTTCTCCTATAGAGATACATGTATTTGGAACTCTAAATCAAACACGGTTTGTGCTAACTCTTTGAAACTTGACACAATAAAGCAGTTTCAAGTTCTATCTCTATTGTTTGTTTGGTGTTGATGTAGCCCTAAGCAGAGACTGGCGAGAATCACTTTCATGGAAAGGGCCTGCCAAGCTTCCAAAAAACTACGAGTTGCCTGAAATCTCAGCACACACTTTTTCACCCAATCTTGATGAAACTTTCAGGTAATGATCAGTACACCAATCCCACTTGGCTCGCCAAATTTCGTTCTTCTAGGTTAAACCGTTCGTTGGCAGTAACCGGTTTCATTTTGAGGTTTCACTCTGTTTTCTTCTATAGGGATACATGTATTTGGAACTCTAAATCAAACACGGTTTGTGCTAGCTCTTTGAAACTTGACACAATAAAGCAGTTTCAAGTTCTATCTTTATGGTTTGATTGCTGTTGATGTAGCCCTAAGCAGAGACTGGCGAGAATCACTTTCATGGAAAGGGCCTGCCAAGCCTCCAAAAAACTACGAGTTGCCTGAAATCTCAGCACACACTTTTTCACCCAATCTTGATGAAACTTTCAGGTAATGATCAGTACACCAATCCCACTTGGCTCGCCAAATTTCGTTCTTCTAGGTTAAACCGTTCGTTGGCAGTAACCGGTTTCATTTTGAGGTTTCACTCTGTTTTCTCCTATAGGGATACATGTATTTGGAACTCTAAATCAAACACGGTTTGTGCTAGCTCTTTGAAACTTGACACAATAAAGCAGTTTCAAGTTCTATCTTTATGGTTTGTTTGCTGTTGATGTAGCCCTAAGCAGAGACTGGCGAGAATCACTTTCATGGAAAGGGCCTGCCAAGCTTCCAAAAAACTACGAGTTGCCTGAAATCTCAGCACACACTTTTTCACCCAATCTTGATGAAAATTTCAGGTAATGATCAGTACACCAATCCCACTTGCCTCGCAAAATTTCGTTCTTCTAGGTTAAACCGTTCGTTGGCAGTAACCGGTTTCATTTTTGGTTTCACTCTGTTTTCTCCTATAGGGATACATGTATTTGGAACTCTAAATCAAACGCGGTTTGTGCTAGCTCTTTGAAACTTGACACAATAAAGCAGTTTCAAGTTCTATCTCTACGGTTTGTTTGCTGTTGATGTAGCCCTAAGCAGAGACTGGCGAGAATCACTTTCATAGAAAGGGCCGGCCAAGCTTCCAAAAAAATACTAGTTGCCTGAAATCTCAGCACACACTTTTTCACCCAATCTTGATGAAACTTTCAGGTAATGATCAGTACACCAATCCCACTTGGCTCGCCAAATTTCGTTCTTCTAGGTTAAACCGTTCCTTGGCAGTAACCGGTTTCATTTTGAGGTTTCACTCTGTTTTCTCCTATAGGGATACATGTATTTGGAACTCTAAATCAAAACACGGTTTGTGCTAGCTCTTTGAAACTTGACACAATAAAGCAGTTTCAAATTCTATCTCTATGGTTTGTTTGCTGTTGATGTAGCCCTAAGCAAAGACTGGCGAGAATCACTTTCATGGAAAGTTCCTGGCAAGCTTCCAAAAACTACGAGTTTCCTGAAATCTCAGCAAACTCTTTTTAACCCAATCTTGATGATACTTTCAGGTAATGATCAGTACACCAATCCCACTTGGCTCGCCAAATTTCGTTCTTCTAGGTTAAACCGTTTTTTGGCAGTAACTGGTTTCATTTTGAGGTTTCACTGTTTTCTCCTATAGAGATACATGTATTTGGAACTCTAAATCAAACACGGTTTGTGCTAGCTCTTTGAAACTTGACACAATAAAGCACTTTCAAGTTCTATCTCTATGGTTTGTTTGCTGTTGATGTAGCCCTAAGCAGAGACTGGCGAGAATCACTTTCATGGAAAGGGCCTTCCAAGCTTCCAAAAAATTACGAGTTGCCTGAAAAATCAGCACACACTTTTTCACCCAATCTTGATGAAACTTTCAGGTAATGATCAGTACACCAATCCCACTTGGCTCGCCAAATTTCGTTCTTCTAGGTTAAACCGTTCGTTGGCAGTAACCGGTTTCATTTTGAGGTTTCACTCTGTTTTCTCCCATATGGATACATGTATTTGGAACTCAAAATCAAACACGGTTTGTGCTAGCTCTTTGAAACTTGACACAATAAAGCAGTTTCAAGTTCTATCTCTATGGTTTGTTTGCTGTTGATCTAGCCCTAAGCAGAGACTGGCGAGAATCACTTTCATGGAAAGGGCCAGCCAAGATTCCAAAAAACTACGAGTTGCCTGAAATCACAGCAAAAACTTTTTCACCCAATCTTGATGAAACTTTCAGGTAATGATCAGTACACCAATCCTATTTGGCTCGCCAAATTTGGTTCTTCTAGGTTAAACAGTTCGTTGGCAGTAACCGGTTTCATTTTGAGGTTTCACTCTGTTTTCTCCCATAGGGATACATGTATTTGGAACTCTAAATAAAACACGGTTTATTCTAGCTCTTTGAAACTTGACACAATAAAGCAGTTTCAAGTTCTATCTCTATGGTTTGTTTGCTGTTGATGTAGCCCTAAGCAGAGACTAGCGAGAATCACTTTCATGGAAAGGGCCTGCCAAGCTTCCAAAAAACTACGAGTTGCCTGAAATCTCAGCACACACTTTTTCACCCAATCTTGATGAAACTTTCAGGTAATGATCAGTACACCAATCCCACTTGGCTCGCCAAATTTCGTTCTTCTAGGTTAAACCGTTTGTTGGCAGTAACCGGTTTCATTTTGAGGTTTCACTCTGTTTTCTTTTATAGAAATACATGTATTTGGAACTCTAAATCAAACACGGTTTGTGCTAGCTCTTTGAAACTTGACACAATAAAGCAGTTTCAAGTTCTATCTCTATGGTATGTTTGCTGTTGATGTAGCCCTAAGCAGAGACTGGCGAGAATCACTTTCATGGAAAGGGCCTGCCAAGATTCCAAAAAACTACGAGTTGCCTGAAATCACAGCATAAACTTTTTCACCCAATCTTGATGAAACTTTCAGGTAATGATCAGTACACCAATCCTATTTGGCTCGCCAAATTTCGTTCTTCTAGGTTAAACCGTTTGTTGGCAGTAACCGGTTTCATTTTGAGGTTTCACTCTGTTTTCTCCTATAGGGATACATGTATTTGGAACTCTAAATCAAACACGGTTTGTGCTAGCTCTTTGAAACTTGACACAATAAAGCAGTTTCAAGTTCTATCTCTATGGTTTGTTTGCTGTTGATGTAGCCCTAAGCAGAGACTGGCGAGAATCACTTTCATGGAAAGGGCCTGCCAAGCTTCCAAAAAACTACGAGTTGCCTGAAATCTCAGCACACACTTTTTCACCCAATCTTGATGAAACTTTCAGGTAATGATCAGTACACCAATCCCACTTGCCTCCCAAATTTTGTTCTTCTTGGTTAAACCGTTCGTTGGCAGTAACCGGTTTCATTTTGAGGTTTCACTCTGTTTTCTCCTATAGGGATACATGTATTTGGAACTCTAAATCAAACACGGTTTGTGCTAGCTCTTTGAAACTTGACACAATAAAGCAGTTTTACGTTCTATCTCTATGGTTTGTTTGCTGTTGATGTAGCCCTAAGCAGAGACTGGCGAGAATCACTTTCATGGAAAGGGCCTGTCAAGCTTCCAAAAAACTACGAGTTGCCTGAAATCTCAGCAAACACTTTTTCACCCAATCTTGATGAAACTTACAGGTAATGATCAGTACACCAATCCCACTTGGCTCGCCAAATTTTGTTCTTCTAGGTTAAACCGTTCGTTCGCAGTAACCGGTTTCACTTTGAGGTTTCACTCTGTTTTCTCCCATAGTGATACATGTATTTGGAACGCTAAATCAAACACGGTTTGTGCTAGCTTTTTGAAACGTGACACAATAAAGCAGTTTCAAGTTCCATCTCTATGGTTTGTTTGCTGTTGATGTAGCCCTAAGCAGAGACTAGCGAGAATCACTTTCATGGAAAGGGCCTGCCAAGATTCCAAAAAACTACGAGTTGCCTGAAATCTCAGCACACACTTTTTCACTCAATCTTGATGAAACTTTCAGGTAAGGATCAGTACACCAATCCCACTTGGCTCGCCAAATTTCGTTCTTCTAGGTTAAACCGTTCGTGGGCAGTAATCGGTTTCATTTTGAGGTTTCACTCTGTTTTCTCCTATAGGGATACATGTATTTGGAACTCTAAATCAAACACGGTTTTTGCCAGCTCTTTGAAACTTGACACAATAAAGCAGTTTCAAGTTCTATCTCTATGGTTTGTTTGCTGTTGATGTAGCCCTAAGCAGAGACTGGCGAGAATCACTTTCATGGAAAGTGCCTGCCAAGCTTCCAAATAACTACGAGTTGCCTGAAATCTCAGCACACACTTTTTCACCCAATCTTGATGAAACTTTCAGGTAATGATCAGTACCCCAATCCCACTTGGCTCGCCAAATTTTGTTCTTCTAGGTTAAACCGTTCGTTGGCAGTAACCGGTTTCATTTTGAGGTTTCACTCTGTTTTCTCCCATAGGGATACATGTATTTGGAACTCTAAATCAAACACGGTTTGTGCTAGCTCTTTGAAACGTGACACAATAAAGCAGTTTCAAGTTCTATCTCTATGGTTTGTTTGCTGTTGATGTAGCCCTAAGCAGAGACTGGCGAGTATCACTTTCATGGAAAGGGCCTGCCAAGCTTCCAAAAAACTACGAGTTGCCTGAAATCTCAGCACACACTTTTTCACCCAATCTTGATGAAACTTACAGGTAATGATCAGTACACCAATCCCAATGGCTCACCAAATTTTGTTCTTCTAGGTTAAACCGTTCGTTGGCAGTAACCGGTTTCATTTTGAGGTTTCACTCTGTTTTCTCCCATAGGGATACATGTATTTGGAACTCTAAATCAAACACGGTTTGTGCTAGCTTTTTGAAACGTGACACAATAAAGCAGTTTCAAGTTCTATCTCTATGGTTTGCTGTTGATGTAGCCCTAAGGAGAGACTGGCGAGAATCACTTTCATGGAAAGTGCCTGCCAAGCTTCCAAATAACTACGAGTTGCCTGAAATCTCAGCACACACTTTTTCACCCAATCTTGATGAAACTTTCAGGTAATGATCAGTACACCAATCCCACTTGGCTCGCCAAATTTCGTTCTTCTTGGTTAAACCGTTCGTTGGCAGTAACCGGTTTCATTTTGAGGTTTCAATCTGTTTTCTCCTATAGGGATACATGTATTTGGAACTCTAAATCAAACACGGTTTGTGCTAGCTCTTTGAAACTTGACACAATAAAGCAGTTTCAAGTTCTATCTCTATGGTTTGTTTGCTGTTGATGTAGCCCTAAGCAGAGACTGGCGAGAATCACTTCATGGAAAGGGCCTGCCAAGATTCCAAATAACTATGAGTTGCCTGAAATCTCAGCACACACTTTTTCACCCAATCTTGATGAAACTTACAGGTAATGATCAGTACACCAATCCCACTTGGCTCGCCAAATTTTGTTCTTTTAGGTTAAACCGTTCGTTGGCAGTAACCGGTTTCATTTTGAGGTTTCACTCTGTTTTCTCCCATAGGGATACATGTATTTGGAACTCTAAATCAAACACGGTTTGTGCTAGCTCTTTGAAACGTGACACAATGAAGCAGTTTCAAGTTCTATCTCTATGGTTTGTTTGCTGTTGATGTAGCCCTAAGCAGAGACTAGCGAGAATCACTTTCATGGAAAGGGCCTGCCAAGATTCCAAAAAACTACGAGTTGCCTGAAATCTCAGCACACACTTTTTCACCCAATCTTGATGAAACTTTCAGGTAATGATCAGTACACCAATCCCACTTGGCTCGCCAAATTTCGTTCTTCTAGGTTAAACCGTTCGTTGGCAGTAACCGGTTTCATTTTGAGGTTTCACTCTGTTTTCTCCTATAGGGATACATGTATTTAAAACTCTAAATCAAACACGGTTTTTGCTAGCTCTTTGAAACTTGACAGAATAAAGCAGTTTCAAGTTCTATCTCTATGGTTTGTTTGCTGTTGATGTAGCCCTAAGCAGAGACTGGCGAGAATCACTTTCATGGAAAGGGCCTGCCAAGCTTCCAAAAAACTACGAGTTGCCTGAAATCTCAGCACACACTTTTTCACCCAATCTTGATGAAACTTTCAGGTAATGATCAGTACACCAATCCCACATGGCTCGCCAAATTTTGTTCTTCTAGGTTAAACCGTTCGTTGGCAGTAACCGGTTTCATTTTGAGGTTTCACTCTGTTTTCTCCTATAGGGATACATGTATTTGGAACTCTAAATCAAACACGGTTTGTGCTAGCTCTTTGAAACTTGACACAATAAAGCAGTTTCAAGTTCTATCTCTATGGTTTGTTTGCTGTTGATGTAGCCCTAAGCAGAACTGGCTAGAATCACTTTCATGGAAAGGGCCTGCCAAGCTTCCAAAAAACTACGAGTTCCCTGAAATCTCAGCACACACTTTTTCACCCAATCTTGATGAAACTTTCAGGTAATGATCAGTACACCAATCCCACTTGGCTCGCCAAATTTCGTTCTTCTAGGTTAAACCGTTCGTTGGCAGTAACCGGTTTCATTTTGAGGTTTCACTCTGTTTTCTCCTATGGGGATACATGTATTTGGAACTCTAAATCAAACACGGTTTGTGCTAGCTCTTTGAAACTTGACACAATAAAGCAGTTTCAAGTTCTATCTCTATGGTTTGTTTGCTGTTGATGTAGCCCTAAGCAGAGACTGGCAAGAATCACTTTCATGGAAAGGGCCTGCCAAGATTCCAAAAAACTACGAGTTGCCTGAAATCACAGCAAAAACTCTTTCACCCAATCTTGATGAAACTTTCAGGTAATGATCAGTACAACAATCCTATTTGGCTCGCCAAATTTCGTTCTTCTAGGTTAAACCGTTTGTTGGCAGTAACCGGTTTCATTTTGAGGTTTCACTCTGTTTTCTCCTATAGTGATACATGTATTTTGAACTCTAAATCAAACACGGTTTGTGCTAGCTCTTTGAAACTTGACAGAATAAAGCAGTTTCAAGTTCTATCCCTATGGTTTGTTTGCTGTTGATGTAGCCCTAAGCAAAGACTTGCGAGAATCACTTTCATGGAAAGGGCATGCCAAGCTTCCAAAAAACTACGAGTTGCCTAAAATCTCAGCACACACTTTTTCACCCAATCTTGATAAAACTTTCAGGTAATGATCAGTACACCAATCCCACTTGGCTCGCCAAATTTCGTTCTTCTTGGTTAAACCGTTCATTGGCAGTAACTGGTTTCATTTTGAGGTTTCACTCTTTTTTTTCCTACAGGGATACATGTATTTGGAACTCTGAATCAAACACGGTTTGTGCTAGCTCTTTGAAACTTGACACAATAAAGCAGTTTCAAGTTCTATCTCTATGGTTTGTTTGCTGTTGATGTAGCCCTAAGCAGAGACTGGCGAGAATCACTTTCATGGAAAGGGCCTGCCAAGCTTCCACAAAACTACGAGTGCCTGAAATCTCAGCAAACACTTTTTCACCCAATCTTGATGAAACTTTAAGGTAATGATCAGTACACCAATCCCACTTGGCTCGCGAAATTTCGTTCTTCTAGGTTAAACCGTTTGTTCGCAGTTACCGGTTTCATTTTGAGGTTTCACTCTGTTTTCTACTATAGGGATACATGTATTTGGAACTCTAAAACAAACACGGTTTGTGCTAGCTCTTTGAAACTTGACAGAATAAAGCAGTTTCAAGTTCTATCTCTATGGTTTGTTTGCTGTTGATGTAGCCCTAAGCAGAGACTGGCGAGAATCACTTTCATGGAAAGGGCCTGCCAAGCTTCCAAAAAACTACGTTTTTCCTGAAATCTCAGCACACACTTTTTCACCCAATCTTGATGAAACTTTTAGGTAATGATCACTACACCAATCCCACTTGGCTCGCCAAATTTTGTTCTTCTAGGTTAGACCGTTCGTTGGCAGTAACCGGTTTCATTTTGAGGTTTCACTCTGTTTTCTCCTATAGGGATACATGTATTTGGAACTCTAACTCAAACACGGTTTGTGCTAGCTCTTTGAAACTTGACACAATAAAGCAGTTTCAAGTTCTATCTCTATGGTTTGTTTGCTGTTGATGTAGCCCTTAGCAGAGACTGGCGAGAATCACTTTCATGGAAATGGCCTGCAAGCTTCCAAAAAACTACGAGTTGCCTGAAATCTCAGCACACACTTTTTCACCCAATCTTGATGAAACTTTCAGGTAATGATCAGTACACCAATCCCACTTGGCTCGCCAAATTTCGTTCTTCTAGGTTATACCGTTCTTTGGCAGTAACCGGTTTCATTTTGAGGTTTCACTCTGTTTTCTCCTATAGGGTTACATGTATTTGGAACTCTAAATCAAACACGGTTTGTGCTAGCTCTTTGAAAGTTGACACAATAAAGCAGTTTCAAGTTCTATCTCTATGGTTTGTTTGCTGTTGATGTAGCCCTAAGCAGAGACTGGCGAGAATCACTTTCATGGAAAGGGCCTGACAAGCTTCCAAAAAACTACGATTTGCCTGAAATCTCAGCACACACTTTTTCACCCAATCTTGATGAGACTTTTAGGTAATGATCACTACACCAATCCCACTTGGCTCGCCAAATTTTGTTCTTCTAGGTTAAACCGTTCGTTGGCAGTAACCGGTTTCATTTTGAGGTTTCACTCTGTTTTCTCCTATATGGATACATGTATTTGGAACTCTAAATCAAACACGGTTTGTGCTAGCTCTTTGAAACTTGACACAATAAAGCAGTTTCAAGTTCTATCTCTATGGTTTGTTTGCTGTTGATGTAGCCCTAAGCAGAGACTGGCGAAAATCACTTTCATGGAAAGGGCCTGCCAAGCTTCCAAAAAACTACGAGTTGCCTGAAATCTCAGCACACACTTTTTCACCCAATCTTGATGAACCTTTCAGGTAATGATCAGTACACCAATCCCAATTGGCTCGCCAAATTTTGTTCTTCTAGGTTAAACCGTTCGTTCGCAGTAACCGGTTTCATTTTGAGGTTTCACTCTGTTTTCTCCTATAGGGATACATGTATTTGGAACTCTAAATCAAACACGGTTTGTGCTAGCTCTTTGAAACTTGACACAATAAAGCAGTTTCAAGTTCTATCTCTATGGTTTGTTTGCTGTTGATGTAGCCCTAAGCAGAGACTGGCGAGAATCACTTTCATGGAAAGGGCCTGCCAAGCTTCCAAAAAACTACGATTTGCCTGAAGTCTCAGCACACACTTTTTCACCCAATCTTGATGAAACTTTTAGGTAATGATCACTACACCAATCCCACTTGGCTCGCCAAATTTTGTTCTTCTAGGTTAAACCGTTCGTTGGCAGTAACCGGTTTCATTTTGAGGTTTCACTCTGTTTTCTCAAATAGGGATACATGTATTTGGAACTCTAAATCAAACACGGTTTATGCTAGCTCTTTGAAACTTGACACAATAAAGCAGTTTCAAGTTCTATCTCTATGGTTCGTTTGCTGTTGATGTAGCCCTAAGCAGAGACTAGCGAGAATCACTTTCATGGAAAGGGCGTGCCAAGATTCCAAAAAACTACGAGTTGCCTGAAATCTCAGCACACACTTTTTCACCCAATCTTGATGAACCTTTCAGGTAATGATCAGTACACCAATCCCACTTGGCTCGCCAAATTTCGTTCTTCTAGGTTAAACCGTTCGTTGGCAGTAACCGGTTTCATTTTGAGGTTTCACTCTGTTTTCTCCCATAGGGATACATGTATTTGGAACTCTAAATCAAACACGGTTTGTGCTAGCTCTTTGAAACGTGACACAATAAAGCAGTTTCAAGTTCTATCTCTATGGTTTGTTTGCTGTTGATGTAGCCCTAAGCAGAGACTGGCGAGAATCACTTTCATGGAAAGGGCCTGCCAAGATTCCAAAAATCTACGAGTTTCCTGAAATCTCAGCACACACTTTTTCACCCAATCTTGATGAAACTTACAGGTAATGATCAGTACACCAATCCCACTTGGCTCGCCAAATTTTGTTCTTCTAGGTTAAACCGTTCGTTGGCAGTAACCGGTTTCATTTTGAGGTTTCACTCTGTTTTCTCCCATAGGGATACATGTATTTGGAACTCTAAATCAAACACGGTTTGTGCTAGCTCTTTGAAACGTGACACAATAAAGCAGTTTCAAGTTCTATCTCTATGGTTTGTTTGCTGTTGATGTAGCCCTAAGCAGAGACTGGCGAGAATCACTTTCATGGAAAGGGCCTGCCAAGCTTCCAAAAAACTACGAGTTGCCTGAAATCTCAGCACACACTTTTTCACCCAATCTTGATGAAACTTTCAGGTAATGATCAGTACACCAATCCCACATGGCTAGCCAAATTTTGTTCTTCTAGGTTAAACCGTTCGTTGGCAGTAACCGATTTCATTTTGAGGTTTCACTCTGTTTTCTCCTATAGGGATACATGTATTTGGAACTCTAAATCAAACACGGTTTGTGCTAGCTCTTTGAAACTTGACAGAATAAAGCAGTTTCAAGTTCTATCTCTATGGTTTGTTTGCTGTTGATGTAGCCCTAAGCAGAACTGGCGAGAATCACTTTCATGGAAAGGGCCTGCCAAGCTTCCAAAAAACTACGAGTTCCCTGAAATCTCAGCACACACTTTTTCACCCAATCTTGAGGAAACTTTCAGGTAATGATCAGTACACCAATCCCACTTGGCTCGCCAAATTTCGTTTTTCTAGGTTAAACCGTTCGTTGGCAGTGACCGGTTTCATTTTGAGGTTTCACTCTGTTTTCTCCTATGGGGATACATGTATTTGGAACTCTAAATCAAACACGGTTTGTGCTAGCTCTTTGAAACTTGACACAATAAAGCAGTTTCAAGTTCTATCTCTATGGTTTGTTTGCTGTTGATGTAGCCCTAAGCAGAGACTGGCGAGAATCACTTTCATGGAAAGGGCCTGCCAAGCTTCCAAAAAACTACGAGTTGCCTGAAATCTCAGCACACACTTTTTCACCCAATCTTGATGAAACTTTCAGGTAATGATCAGTACACCAATCCTACTTGGCTCGCCAAATTTTGTTCTTCTAGGTTAAACCATTTGTTGGCAGTAACCGGTTTCATTTTGAGTTTTCACTCTGTTTTCTCCTATAGTGATACATGTATTTGGAACGCTAAATCAAACACGGTTTGTGCTAGCTCTTTGAAACTTGACAGAATAAAGCAGTTTCAAGTTCTATACCTATGGTTTGTTTGCTGTTGATGTACCCTAAGCAGAGACTGGCGAGAATCACTTTCATGGAAAGGGCCTGCCAAGCTTCCAAAAAACTACGAGTTGCCTGAAATCTCAGCACACACTTTTTCACCCAATCTTGATAAAACTTTCAGGTAATGATCAGTACACCAATCCCACTTGGCTCGCCAAATTTCGTTCTTCTTGGTTAAACCGTTCATTGGCAGTAACCGGTTTCATTTTGAGGTTTCACTCTGTTTTCTCCTATAGGGATACATGTATTTGGAACTCTAAATCAAACACGGTTTGTGCTAGCTCTTTGAAACTTGACACAATAAAGCAGTTTCAAGTTCTATCTCTATGGTTTGTTTGCTGTTGATGTAGCCCTACGCAGAGACTGGCGAGAATCACTTTCATGGAAAGGGCCTGCCAAGCTTCCAAAAAACTATGAGTTGCCTGAAATCTCAGCAAACACTTTTTCACCCAATCTTGATGAAACTTTAAGGTAATGATCAGTACACCAATCCCACTTGGCTCGCCAAATTTCGTTCTTCTAGGTTAAACCGTTTGTTGGCAGTTACTGGTTTCATTTTGAGGTTTCACTCTGTTTTCTACTATAGGGATACATGTATTTGGAACTCTAAATCAAACACGGTTTGTGCTAGCTCTTTGAAACTTGACACAATAAAGCAGTTTCAAGTTCTATCTCTATGGTTTGTTTGCTGTTGATGTAGCCCTAAGCAGAGACTGGTGAGAATCACTTTCATGGAAAGGGTCTGCAAGCTTCCAAAAAACTACGAGTTGCCTGAAATCTCAGCACACACTTTTTCACCCAATCTTGATGAAACTTTCAGGTAATGATCAGTACACCAATCCCACTTGGCTCGCCAAATTTCGTTCTTCTAGGTTATACCGTTCTTTGGCAGTAACCGGTTTCATTTTGAGGTTTCACTGTGTTTTCTCATATAGGGATACATGTATTTGGAACTCTAAATCAAACACGGTTTGTGCTAGCTCTTTGAAACTTGACACAATAAAGCAGTTTCAAGTTCTATCTCTATGGTTTGTTTGCTGTTGATGTAGCCCTAAGCAGAGACTGGCGAGAATCACTTTCATGGAAAGGGCCTGCCAAGCTTCCAAAAAACTACGAGTTGCCTGAAATCTCAGCACACACTTTTTCACCCAATCTTGATGAAACTTTTAGGTAATGATCACTACACCAATCCCACTTGGCTCGCCAAATTTTGTTCTTCTAGGTTAAACCGTTCGTTGGCAGTAACCGGTTTCATTTTGAGGTTTCACTCTGTTTTCTCCTAAAGGATACATGTATTTGGAACTCTAAATCAAACACGGTTTGTGCTAGCTCTTTGAAACTTGACACAATAAAGCAGTTTCAAGTTCTATCTCTATGGTTTGTTTGCTGTTGATGTAGACCTTAGCAGAGACTGGCGAGAATCACTTTCATGGAAAGGGCCTGCCAAGCTTCAAAAAAACTATGAGTTGCCTGAAATCTCAGCACACACTTTTTCACCCAATCTTTATGAACCTTTCAGGTAATGATCAGTACACCAATCCCACTTGGCTCGCCAAATTTCGTTCTTCTAGGTTAAACCGTTTGTTGGCAGTAACCGGTTTCATTTTGAGGTTTCACTCTGTTTTCTCCCATAGGGATACATGTATTTGGAACTCTAAATCAAACACGGTTTGTGCTATCTCTTTGAAACTTGACACAATAAAGCAGTTTCAAGTTCTATCTCTATGATTTGTTTGCTGTTGATGTAGCCCTAAGCAGAGACTGGCGAGAATCACTTTCTTTGAAAGGGTCTGCCAAGCTTCCAAAAAACTACGAGTTGCCTGAAATCTGAGCACACACTTTTTCACCCAATCTTGATGAAACTTTCAGGTAATGATCAGTACACCAATCCAACTTGGCTCACCAAATTTTGTTCTTCTAGGTTAAACCGTTCCTTGGCAGTAACCGGTTTCATTTTGAGGTTTCACTGTGTTTTCTCCTATAGGGATACATGTATTTGGAACTCTAAATCAAACACGGTTTGTGCTAGCTCTTTGAAACTTGACACAATAAAGCAGTTTCAAGTTCTATCTCTATGGTTTGTTTGCTGTTGATGTAGCCCTAAGCAGAGACTGGCGAGAATCACTTTCATGGAAAGGGCCTGCCAAGCTTCCAAAAAACTACGAGTTGCCTGAAATCTCAGCACACACTTTTTCACCCAATCTTAATGAAACTTTCAGGTAATGATCAGTACACCAATCCCACTTGGCTCGCCAAATTTTGTTCTTCTAGGTTAAACCGTTCGTTGGCACTAACCGGTTTCATTTTGAGGTTTCACTTTGTTTTCTCCTATAGGGATACATGTATTTGGAACTCTAAATGAAACACGTTTTGTGCTAGCTGTTTGAAACTTGACACAATAAAGCAGTTTCAAGTTCTATCTCTATGGTTTGTTTGCTGTTGATGTAGCCCTAAGCAGAGACTGGCGAGAATCTCTTTCATGGAAAGGGCCTACCAAGATTCCAAAAAACTACGTGTTGCCTGAAATCTCAGCACACACTTTTTTACCCAATCTTGATGAAACTTTCAGGTAATGATCAGTACACCAATCCCACTTGGCTCGCCAAATTTCGTTCTTCTTGGTTAAACTGTTCGTTGGCAGTAACCTGTTTCATTATGAGGTTTCACTCTGTTTTCCCCTATAGGGATACATGTATTTGGAACTCTGAATCAAACACGGTTTGTGCTAGCTCTTTGAAACTTGAAACAATAAAGCAGTTTCAAGTTCTATCTCTATGGTTTGTTTGCTGTTGATGTAGCCCTAAGCAGTGACTGGCGAGAATCACTTTCATGGAAAGGGCCTGCCAAGCATCAAAAAAACTACGAGTTGCCTGAAATCTCAGCACACACTTTTTCACCCAATCTTGATGAACCTTTCAGGTAATGATCAGTACACCAATCCCACTTGGCTCGCCAAATTTCATTCTTCTAGGTTAAACCGTTTGTTGGCAGTAACCGGTTTCATTTTGAGGTTTCACTCTGTTTTCTCCTATAGGGATACATGTATTTGGAACTCTAAATCAAACACGGTTTGTGCTAGCTCTTTGAAACTTGACACAATAAAGCAGTTTCAAGTTCTATCTCTATGGTTTGTTTGCTGTTGATGTAGCCCTAAGCAGAGACTGGCGAGAATCACTTTCATGGAAAGGGCCTGCCAAGCTTCCAAAAAACTACGATTTGCCTGAAATCTCAGCACACACTTTTTCACCCAATCTTGATGAAACTTTTAGGTAATGATCACTACACCAATCCCACTTGGCTCGCCAAATTTTGTTCTTCTAGGTTAAACCGTTCGTTGGCAGTAACCGGTTTCATTTTGAGGTTTCACTCTGTTTTCTCAAATAGGGATACATGTATTTGGAACTCTAAATCAAACACGGTTTATGCTAGCTCTTTGAAACTTGACACAATAAAGCAGTTTCAAGTTCTATCTCTATGGTTCGTTTGCTGTTGATGTAGCCCTAAGCAGAGACTAGCGAGAATCACTTTCATGGAAAGGGCCTGCCAAGATTCCAAAAAACTACGAGTTGCCTGAAATCTCAGCACACACTTTTTCACCCAATCTTGATGAACCTTTCAGGTAATGATCAGTACACCAATCCCACTTGGCTCACCAAATTTCGTTTTTCTAGGTTAAACCGTTCGTTGGCAGTGACCGGTTTCATTTTGAGGTTTCACTCTGTTTTCTCCTATGGGGATACATGTATTTGGAACTCTAAATCAAACACGGTTTGTGCTAGCTCTTTGAAACTTGACACAATAAAGCAGTTTCAAGTTCTATCTCTATGGTTTGTTTGCTGTTGATGTAGCCCTAAGCAGAGACTGGCGAGAATCACTTTCATGGAAAGGGCCTGCCAAGCTTCCAAAAAACTACGAGTTGCCTGAAATCTCAGCACACACTTTTTCACCCAATCTTGATGAAACTTTCAGGTAATGATCAGTACACCAATCCCACTTGGCTCGCCAAATTTTGTTCTTCTAGGTTAAACCATTTGTTGGCAGTAACCGGTTTCATTTTGAGTTTTCACTCTGTTTTCTCCTATAGTGATACATGTATTTGGAACGCTAAATCAAACACGGTTTGTGCTAGCTCTTTGAAACTTGACAGAATAAAGCAGTTTCAAGTTCTATACCTATGGTTTGTTTGCTGTTGATGTACCCTAAGCAGAGACTGGCGAGAATCACTTTCATGGAAAGGGCCTGCCAAGCTTCCAAAAAACTACGAGTTGCCTGAAATCTCAGCACACACTTTTTCACCCAATCTTGATAAAACTTTCAGGTAATGATCAGTACACCAATCCCACTTGGCTCGCCAAATTTCGTTCTTCTTGGTTAAACCGTTCATTGGCAGTAACCGGTTTCATTTTGAGGTTTCACTCTGTTTTCTCCTATAGGGATACATGTATTTGGAACTCTAAATCAAACACGGTTTGTGCTAGCTCTTTGAAACTTGACACAATAAAGCAGTTTCAAGTTCTATCTCCATGGTTTGTTTGCTGTTGATGTAGCCCTACGCAGAGACTGGCGAGAATCACTTTCATGGAAAGGGCCTGCCAAGCTTCCAAAAAACTACGAGTTGCATGAAATCTCAGCAAACACTTTTTCACCCAATCTTGATGAAACTTTAAGGTAATGATCAGTACACCAATCCCACTTGGCTCGCGAAATTTCGTTCTTCTAGGTTAAACCGTTTGTTGGCAGTTACCGGTTTCATTTTGAGGTTTCACTCTGTTTTCTACTATAGGGATACATGTATTTGGAACTCTAAATCAAACACGGTTTGTGCTAGCTCTTTGAAACTTGACACAATAAAGCAGTTTCAAGTTCTATCTCTATGGTTTGTTTGCTGTTGATGTAGCCCTAAGCAGAGACTGGTGAGAATCACTTTCATGGAAAGGGTCTGCAAGCTTCCAAAAAACTACGAGTTGCCTGAAATCTCAGCACACACTTTTTCACCCAATCTTGATGAAACTTTCAGGTAATGATCAGTACACCAATCCCACTTGGCTCGCCAAATTTCGTTCTTCTAGGTTATACCGTTCTTTGGCAGTAACCGGTTTCATTTTGAGGTTTCACTGTGTTTTCTCATATAGGGATACATGTATTTGGAACTCTAAATCAAACACGGTTTGTGCTAGCTCTTTGAAACTTGACACAATAAAGCAGTTTCAAGTTGTATCTCTATGGTTTGTTTGCTGTTGATGTAGCCCTAAGCAGAGACTGGCGAGAATCACTTTCATGGAAAGGGCCTGCCAAGCTTCCAAAAAACTACGAGTTGCCTGAAATCTCAGCACACACTTTTTCACCCAATCTTGATGAAACTTTTAGGTAATGATCACTACACCAATCCCACTTGGCTCGCCAAATTTTGTTCTTCTAGGTTAAACCGTTCGTTGGCAGTAACCGGTTTCATTTTGAGGTTTCACTCTGTTTTCTCCTATAGGGATACATGTATTTGGAACTCTAAATCAAACACGATTTGTGCTAGCTCTTTGAAACTTGACACAATAAAGCAGTTTCAAGTTCTATCTCTATGGTTTGTTTGCTGTTGATGTAGACCTTAGCAGAGACTGGCGAGAATCACTTTCATGGAAAGGGCCTGCCAAGCTTCAAAAAAACTATGAGTTGCCTGAAATCTCAGCACACACTTTTTCACCCAATCTTGATGAACCTTTCAGGTAATGATCAGTACACCAATCCCACTTGGCTCGCCAAATTTCGTTCTTCTAGGTTAAACCGTTTGTTGGCAGTAACCGGTTTCATTTTGAGGTTTCACTCTGTTTTCTCCCATAGGGATACATGTATTTGGAACTCTAAATCAAACACGGTTTGTGCTATCTCTTTGAAACTTGACACAATAAAGCAGTTTCAAGTTCTATCTCTATGATTTGTTTGCTGTTGATGTAGCCCTAAGCAGAGACTGGCGAGAATCACTTTCTTGGAAAGGGTCTGCCAAGCTTCCAAAAAACTACGAGTTGCCTGAAATCTGAGCACACACTTTTTCACCCAATCTTGATGAAACTTTCAGGTAATGATCAGTACACCAATCCAACTTGGCTCACCAAATTTTGTTCTTCTAGGTTAAACCGTTCCTTGGCAGTAACCGGTTTCATTTTGAGGTTTCACTGTGTTTTCTCCTATAGGGATACATGTATTTGGAACTCTAAATCAAACACGGTTTGTGCTAGCTCTTTGAAACTTGACACAATAAAGCAGTTTCAAGTTCTATCTCTATGGTTTGTTTGGTGTTGATGTAGCCCTAAGCAGAGACTGGCGAGAATCACTTTCATGGAAAGGGCCTTCCAAGCTTCCAAAAAACTACGAGTTGCCTGAAATCTCAGCACACACTTTTTCACCCAATCTTAATGAAACTTTCAGGTAATGATCAGTACACCAATCCCACTTGGCTCGCCAAATTTTGTTCTTCTAGGTTAAACCGTTCGTTGGCACTAACCGGTTTCATTTTGAGGTTTCACTTTGTTTTCTCCTATAGGGATACATGTATTTGGAACTCTAAATGAAACACGTTTTGTGCTAGCTGTTTGAAACTTGACACAATAAAGCAGTTTCAAGTTCTATCTCTATGGTTTGTTTGCTGTTGATGTAGCCCTAAGCAGAGACTGGCGAGAATCTCTTTCATGGAAAGGGCCTACCAAGATTCCAAAAAACTACGTGTTGCCTGAAATCTCAGCACACACTTTTTTACCCAATCTTGATGAAACTTTCAGGTAATGATCAGTACACCAATCCCACTTGGCTCGCCAAATTTCGTTCTTCTTGGTTAAACCATTCGTTGGCAGTAACCTGTTTCATTATGAGGTTTCACTCTGTTTTCTCCTATAGGGATACATGTATTTGGAACTCTGAATCAAACACGGTTTGTGCTAGCTCTTTGAAACTTGAAACAATAAAGCAGTTTCAAGTTCTATCTCTATGGTTTGTTTGCTGTTGATGTAGCCCTAAGCAGAGACTGGCGAGAATCACTTTCATGGAAAGGGCCTGCCAAGCATCAAAAAAACTACGAGTTGCCTGAAATCTCAGCACACACTTTTTCACCCAATCTTGATGAACCTTTCAGGTAATGATCAGTACACCAATCCCACTTGGCTCGCCAAATTTCGTTCTTCTAGGTTAAACCGTTTGTTGGCAGTAACCGGTTTCATTTTGAGGTTTCACTCTGTTTCTCCTATAGGGATACATGTATTTGGAACTCTAAATCAAACACGGTTTGTGCTAGCTCTTTGAAACTTGACACAATAAAGCACTTTCAAGTTCTATCTCTATGGTTTGTTTGGTGTTGATGTAGCCCTAAGCAGAGACTGGCGAGAATCACTTTCATGGAAAGGGCCTTCCAAGCTTCCAAAAAACTACGAGTTGCCTGAAATCTCAGCACACACTTTTTCACCCAATCTTAATGAAACTTTCAGGTAATGATCAGTACACCAATCCCACTTGGCTCGCCAAATTTTGTTCTTCTAGGTTAAACCGTTCGTTGGCACTAACCGGTTTCATTTTGAGGTTTCACTTTGTTTTCTCCTATAGGGATACATGTATTTGGAACTCTAAATGAAACACGTTTTGTGCTAGCTGTTTGAAACTTGACACAATAAAGCAGTTTCAAGTTCTATCTCTATGGTTTGTTTGCTGTTGATGTAGCCCTAAGCAGAGACTGGCGAGAATCTCTTTCATGGAAAGGGCCTACCAAGATTCCAAAAAACTACGTGTTGCCTGAAATCTCAGCACACACTTTTTTACCCAATCTTGATGAAACTTTCAGGTAATGATCAGTACACCAATCCCACTTGGCTCGCCAAATTTCGTTCTTCTTGGTTAAACCATTCGTTGGCAGTAACCTGTTTCATTATGAGGTTTCACTTAGTTTTCTCCTATAGGGATACATGTATTTGGAACTCTGAATCAAACACGGTTTGTGCTAGCTCTTTGAAACTTGAAACAATAAAGCAGTTTCAAGTTCTATCTCTATGGTTTGTTTGCTGTTGATGTAGCCCTAAGCAGAGACTGGCGAGAATCACTTTCATGGAAAGGGCCTGCCAAGCATCAAAAAAACTACGAGTTGCCTGAAATCTCAGCACACACTTTTTCACCCAATCTTGATGAACCTTTCAGGTAATGATCAGTACACCAATCCCACTTGGCTCGCCAAATTTCGTTCTTCTATGTTAAACCGTTTGTTGGCAGTAACCGGTTTCATTTTGAGGTTTCACTCTGTTTCTCCTATAGGGATACATGTATTTGGAACTCTAAATCAAACACGGTTTGTGCTAGCTCTTTGAAACTTGACACAATAAAGCACTTTCAAGTTCTATCTCTATGGTTTGTTTGCTGTTGATGTAGCCCTAAGCAGAGACTGGTGAGAATCACTTTCATGGAAAGGGCCTGCAAGCTTCCAAAAAACTACGAGTTGCCTGAAATTTCAGCAAACACTTTTTCACCCAATCTTGATGAAACTTTCAGGTAATGATCAGTACACCAATCCCACTTGGCTCGCCAAATTTCGTTCTTCTAGGTTAAACCGTTCGTTGGCAGTAACCGGTTTCATTTTGAGGTTTCACTCTGTTTTCTTCTATAGGGATACATGTATTTGGAACTCTAAATCAAACACAGTTTGTGCTACCTCTTTAAAACTTGACACAATAAAGCAGTTTCAAGTTCTATATCTTTGGTTTGTTTGCTGTTGATGTAGCCCTAAGCAGAGACTGGCGAGAATCACTTTCATGAAAGGGCCTGCCAAGCTAACAAAAAAAAAACGAGTTGCCTGAAATCTCAGCACACACTTTTTCACCCAATCTTGATGAAACTTTCCGGTAATGATCAGTACACCAATCCCACTTGGCTCGCCAAATTTCGTTCTTCTTGGTTAAACCGTTCGTTGGCAGTCACCTGTTTCATTTTGAGGTTTCACTGTGTTTTCTCCTATAGGGATACATGTATTTGGAACTCTAAATCAAACACGGTTTGTGCTAGCTCTTTGAAACTTGACAGAATAAAGCAGTTTCAAGTTCTATCTCTATGGTTTGTTTGCTGTTGATGTAGCCCTAAGCAGAGACTGGCGAGAATCACTTTCATTGAAAGGGCCTGCCAAGCTTCCAAAAAACTACGAGTTGCCTGAAATCTCAGCACACACTTTTTCACCCAATCTTGATGAAACTTTCAGGTAATGATCAGTGCACCAATCCCACTTGGCTCGCCAAATTTTGTTCTTCTAGGTTAAACCGTTCGTTGGCAGTAACCGGTTTCATTTTGAGGTTTCACTCTGTTTTCTCCCATAGGGATACATGTATTTGGAACTCTAAATCAAACACGGTTTGTGCTAGCTCTTTGAAACGTGACACAATAAAGCAGTTTCAAGTTCTATCTCTATGGTTTGTTTGCTGTTGATGTAGCCCTAAGCAGAGACTAGCGAGAATCACTTTCATGGAAAGGGCGTGCCAAGATTCCAAAAAACTACGAGTTGCCTGAAATCTCAGCACACACTTTTTCACCCAATCTTGATGAAACTTTCAGGTATTGATCAGTACACCAATCCCACTTGGCTCGCCAAATTTCATTCTTCTTTGTTAAACCGTTCGTTGGCAGTAACCGGTTTCATTTTGAGGTTTCACTCTGTTTTCTCCCATAGGGATACATGTATTTGGAACTCTAAATCAAACACGGTTTGTGCTAGCTCTTTGAAACTTGACACAATAAAGCAGTTTCAAGTTCTATCTCTATGGTTTGTTTGCTGTTGATGTAGCCCTAAGCAGAGACTGGCGAGAATCTCTTTCATGGAAAGGGCCTGCCAAGCTTCCAAAAAACTACGAGTTGCCTGAAATCTCAGCACACACTTCTTCACCCAATCTTGATGAAACTTACAGGTAATGATCAGTGCACCAATCCCACTTGGCTCGCCAAATTTTGTTCTTCTAGGTTAAACCGTTCGTTGGCAGTAACCGGTTTCATTTTGAGGTTTCACTCTGTTTTCTCCCATAGGGATACATGTATTTGGAACTCTAAATCAAACACGGTTTGTGCTAGCTCTTTGAAACGTGACACAATAAAGCAGTTTCAAGTTCTATCTCTATGGTTTGTTTGCTGTTGATGTAGCCCTAAGCAGAGACTAGCGAGAATCACTTTCATGGAAAGGGCCTGCCAAGATTCCAAAAAACTACGAGTTGCCTGAAATCTCAGCACACACTTTTTCACCCAATCTTGATTAAACTTTCAGTTAATGATCAGTACACCAATCCCACTTGGCTCGCCAAATTTCGTTCTTCTAGGTTAAACCGTTCATTGGCAGTAACCGGTTTCATTTTGAGGTTTCACTCTGTTTTCTCCTATAGGGATACATGTATTTAAAACCCTAAATCAAACACGGTTTGTGCTAGCTCTTTGAAACTTGATACAATAAAGCAGTTTCAAGTTCTATCTCTATGGTTTGTTTGCTGTTGATGTAGGCCTAAGCAGAGACTGGCGAGAATCACTTTCATGGAAAGGGCCTGCCAAGCTTCCAAAAAACTACGAGTTGCCTGAAATCACAGCAAAAACTTTTTCACCCAATCTTGATGAAACTTTCAGGTAATGATCAGTACACCAATCCTATTTGGCTCGCCAAATTTCGTTCTTCTAGGTTAAATCATTTGTTGGCAGTAACCGGTTTCATTTTGAGGTTTCACTCTGTTTTCTCCTATAGGGATACATGTATTTGGAACTCTAAATCAAACACGGTTTGTGCTAGCTCTTTGAAACTTGACACAATAAAGCAGTTTCAAGTTCTATCTCTATGGTTTGTTTGCTGTTGATGTAGCCCTAAGCAGAGACTGGCGAGAATCACTTTCATGGAAAGGGCCTGCCAAGCTTCCAAAAAACTACGAGTTGCCTGAAATCTCAACACACACTTTTTCACCCAATCTTGAGGAAACTTTCAGGTAATGATCAGTACACCAATCCCACTTGGCTCGCCAAATTTCGTTCTTCTTGGTTAAACCGTTCGTTGGCAGTAACCGGTTTCATTTTGAGGTTTCACTCTGTTTTCTCCTATAGGGATACATGTATTTGGAACTCTAAATCAAACACGGTTTGTGCTAGCTCTTGGAAACTTGACACAATAAAGCAGTTTCAGGTTCTTTCTCTATGGTTTGTTTGCTGTTGATGTAGCCCTAAGCAGAGACTGGCGAGAATCACTTTCATGGAAAGGGCCTGCCAAGCTTCCAAAAAACTACGAGTTGCCTGAAATCTCAGCACACACTTTTTCACCCAATCTTGATGAAACTTTCAGGTAATGATCAGTACACCAATCCCACTTGGCTCGCCAAATTTTGTTCTTCTAGGTTAAACCGTTCGTTGGCAGTAACCGGTTTCATTTTGAGGTTTCACTCTGTTTTCTCCTATAGGGATACATGTATTTGGAACTCTAAATCAAACACGGTTTGTGCTAGCTCTTTGAAACGTGACACAATAAAGCAGTTTCAAGTTCTATCTCTATGGTTTGTTTGCTGTTGATGTATCCCTAAGAAGAGACTAGCGAGACTCACTTTCATGGAAAGGGCCTGCTAACATTCCAAAAAACTACGAGTTGCCTGAAATCTTAGCACACACTTTTTCACCCAATCTTGATGAAACTTTCAGGTAATGATCAGTACACCAATCCCACTTGGCTCGCCAAATTTTGTTCTTCTAGGTTGAACCGTTCGTTGGCAGTAAAGGGTTTCATTTTGAGGTTTCACTCTGTTTTCTCCTATAGGGATACATGTATTTGGAACTCTAAATCAAACCCGGTTTGTGCTAGCTCTTTGAAACTTGACAGAATAAAGCAGTTTCAAGTTCTATCTCTATGGTTTGTTTGCTGTTGATGTAGCCCTAAGCAGAGACTGGCGAGAATCACTTTCATGGAAAGGGCCTGCCAAGATTCCAAAAAACTACGAGTTGCCTGAAATCTCAGCACACACTTTTTCACCCAATCTTGATGAAACTTTCAGGTAATGATCAGTACAACAATCCCACTTGGCTCGCCAAATTTTGTTCTTCTAGGTTAAACCGTTCATTGGCAGTAACCGGTTTCATTTTGAGGTTTCACTCTGTTTTCTCCTATAGGGATACATGTATTTGGAACTCTAAATCAAACACGGTTTGTGCTAGCTCTTTGAAACTTGACACAATAAAGCAGTTTCAAGTTCTATCTCTATGGTTTGTTTGCTGTTGATCTAGCCCTAAGCAGAGACTGGCGAGAATCACTTTCATGGAAAGGGCCTGCCAAGCTTCCAAAAAACTACGAGTTGCCTGAAATCTGAGCACACACTTTTTCACCCAATCTTGATGAAACTTTCAGGTAATGATCAGTACACCAATCCCACTTGGCTCGCCAAATAATGTTCTTCTAGGTTAAACCGTTCGTTGGCAGTAACCGGTTTCATTTTGAGGTTTCACTCTGTTTTCTCCTATAGGGATACATGTATTTGGAACTCTAAATCAAACACGGTTTGTGCTAGCTCTTTGAAACTTGACACAATAAAGCAGTTTCAAGTTCTATCTCTATGGTTTGTTTGCTGTTGATGTAGCCCTAAGCAGAGACTGGCGAGAATCACTTTCATGGAAAGGGCCTGCCAAGCTTCCAAAAAACTACGAGTTGCCTGAAATCTCAGCACACACTTTTTAACCCAATCTTAATGAAACTTTCAGGTAATGATCAGTACACCAATCCCACTTGGCTCGCCAAATTTTGTTCTTCTAGGTTAAACCGTTCGTTGGCACTAACCGGTTTCATTTTGAGGTTTCACTTTGTTTTCTCCTATAGGGATACATGTATTTGGAACTCTAAATGAAACACGTTTTGTGCTAGCTGTTTGAAACTTGACACAATAAAGTAGTTTCAAGTTCTATCTCTATGGTTTGTTTGCTGTTGATGTAGCCCTAAGCAGAGACTGGCGAGAATCTCTTTCATGGAAAGGGCCTGCCAAGATTCCAAAAAACTACGTGTTGCCTGAAATCTCAGCACACACTTTTTTACCCAATCTTGATGAAACTTTCAGGTAATGATCAGTACACCAATTCTATTTGGCTCGCCAAATTTCGTTCTTCTAGGTTAAACCGTTTGTAGGCAGTAAACGGTTTTTTTTTTTTGAGGTTTCACTCTGTTTTCTCCTTTAGGGATACAGGTATTTGGAACTCTAAATCAAACACGGTTTGTGCTAGCTCTTTGAAACTTGACACAATAAAGCAGTTTCAAGTTTTATCTCTATGGTTTGTTTGCTGTTGATGTAGCCCTAAGCAGAGACTGGCGAGAATCACTTTCATTGAAAGGGCCTGCCAAGCTTCCAAAAAACTACGAGTTGCCTGAAATTTCAGCACACACTTTTTCACCCAATCTTGATGAAACTTTCAGGTAATGATCAGTACACCAATCCCACTTGGCTCGCCAAATTTCGTTCTTCTAGGTTAAACCGTTCCTTGGCAGTAACCGGTTTCATTTTGAGGTTTCACTCTGTTTTCTCCTATAGGGATACATGTATTTTGAACTCTAAATCAAACACGGTTTGTGCTAGCTCTTTGAAACTTGACACAATGAAGCAGTTTCAAGTTCTATCTCTATGGTTTGTTTGCTGTTGATGTAGCCCTAAGCAGAGACTGGCGAGAATCACTTTCATGGAAAGGGCCTGCCAAGCTTCCAAAAAACTACGAGTTGCCTGAAATTTCAGCACACACTTTTTCACCCAATCTTGATGAAACTTTCAGGTAATGATCAGTACACCAATCCCACTTGGCTCGCCAAATTTCGTTCTTCTAGGTTAAACCGTTCCTTGGCAGTAACCGGTTTCATTTTGAGGTTTCACTCTGTTTTCTCCTATAGGGATACATGTATTTTGAACTCTAAATCAAACATGGTTTGTGCTAGCTCTTTGAAACTTGACACAATGAAGCAGTTTCAAGTTCTATCTCTATGGTTTGTTTGCTGTTGATGTAGCCCTAAGCAGAGACTGGCGAGAATCACTTTCATGGAAAGGGCCTGCCAAGCTTCCAAAAAACTACGAGTTGCCTGAATTCTCAGCACACACTTTTTCACCCAATCTTGATGAAACTTTCAGAAAATCATCAGTACACCAATCCCACTTGGCTCGCCAAATTTTGTTCTTCTAGCTTAAACCGTTCGTTGGCAGTAACAGGTTTCATTTTGAGGTTTCACTCTGTTTTCTCCTATAGGGATACATGTATTTGGAACTCTAAATCAAACACGGTTTGTGCTAGCTCTTTGAAACTTGACACAATAAAGCAGTTTCAAGTTCTATCTCTATGGTTTGTTTGCTGTTGATGTAGCCCTAAGCAGAGACTGGCGAGAATCACTTTCATTGAAAGGGCCTGCCAAGATTCCAAAAAACTACGAGTTGCCTGAAATCACAGCAAAAACTTTTTCACCCAATCTTGATGAAAATTTCAGGTAATGATCAGTACACCAATCCTATTTGGCTCGCCAAATTTTGTTCTTCTAGGTTAAACCGTTCGTTGGCAGTAACCGGTTTCATTTTGAGGTTTCACTCTGTTTTCTCCCATAGGGATACATGTATTTGGAACTCTAATCAAACATGGTTTGTGCTAGCTCTTTGAAACGTGACACAATAAAGCAGTTTTAAGTTCTATCTCTATGGTTTGTTTGCTGTTGATGTAGCCCTAAGCAGAGACTAGCGAGAATCACTTTCATGGAAAGGGCCTGCCAAGCTTCCAAAAAACTACGAGTTGACTGAAATCTCAGCACACACTTTTTCACCCAATCTTGATGAAACTTTCAGGTAATGATCAGTACACAAATCCCACTTGGGCTCGCCAAATTTTGTTCTTCTAGGTTAAACCGTTCGTTGGCAGTAACAGGTTTCATTTTGAGGTTTCACTCTGTTTTCTCCTATAGGGATACATGTATTTGGAACTCTAAATCAAACACGGTTTGTGCTAGCTCTTTGAAACGTTACACAATAAAGCAGTTTGAAGTTTATCTCTATGTTTTGTTTGCTGTTGATGTAGCCCTAAGCAGAGACTGGCGAGAATCACTTTCATGGAAAGGGCCTGCCAAGATTCCAAAAAACTACGAGTTGCCTGAAATCTCAGCACACACTTTTTCACGCAATCTTGATGAAACTTTCAGGTAATGATCAGTACACCAATCCCACTTGGCTCGCCAAATTTTCTTCTTCTAGGTTAAACCGTTCGTTGGCAGTAACCGGTTTCATTTTTGAGGTTTTCACTTTGTTTTCTCCTATAGGGATACATGTATTTGGAACTCTAAATGAAACACGTTTTGTGCTAGCTGTTTGAAACTTGACACAATTAAAGTAGTTTCAAGTTCTATCTCTATGGTTTGTTTGCTGTTGATGTAGCCCTAAGCAGAGACTGGCGAGAATCTCTTTCATTGAAAGGGCCTGCCAAGATTCCAAAAAACTACGAGTTGCCTGAAATCTCAGCACACACTTTTCACCCAATCTTGATGAAACTTTCAGGTAATGATCAGTACACCAATTCTGTTTGGCTCGCCAAATTTCGTTCTTCTAGGTTAAACCGTTTGTAGGCAGTAACCGGTTTCATTTTGAGTTTTCACTGTTTTCTCCTATAGGGATACAGGTATTTGGAAATCTAAATCAAACATGGTTTGTGCTAGCTCTTTGAAACTTGACACAATAAAGCAGTTTCAAGTTTTATCTCTATGGTTTGTTTGCTGTTGATGTAGCCCCTAAGCAGAGACTGGCGAGAATCACTTTCATGGAAAGGGCCTGCCAAGCTTCCAAAAAACTACGAGTTGCCTGAAATTTATGCACACACTTTTTCACCCAATCTTGATGAAACTTTCAGGTAATGATCAGTACACCAATCCCACTTGGCTCGCCAAATATTGTTCTTCTAGGTTAAACCGTTCCTTGGCAGGAACCGGTTTCATTTTGAGGTTTCACTCTCTTTTCTCCTATAGGGATACATGTATTTTGAACTCTAAATCAAACACGGTTTGTGCTAGCTCTTTTGAAACTTGACACAATAAAGCAGTTTCAAGTTCTATCTCTATGGTTTGTTTGCTGTTGATGTAGCCCTAAGCAGAGACTGGCGAGAATCACTTTCATGGAAAGGGCCTGCCAAGATTCCAAAAAACTACGAGTTGCCTGAAATCACAGCAAAAACTTTTTCACCCAATCTTGATGAAACTTTCAGGTAATGATCACTACACCAATCCTATTTGGCTCGCCAAATTTCGTTCTTCTAGGTTAAACCGTTTGTTGGCAGTAACCGGTTTCATTTGAGGTTTCACTCTGTTTTCTCCTATAGGGATACATGTATTTGGAACTCTAAATCAAACATGGTTTGTGCTAGCTCTTTGAAACGTGACACAATAAAGCAGTTTGAAGTTCTATCTCTATGGTTTGTTTGCTGTTGATGTAGCCCTAAGCAGAGACTAGCGAGAATCACTTTCATGGAAAGGGCCTGCCAAGCTTCCAAAAAACTACGAGTTGCCTGAAATCTCAGCACACACTTTTCACCGAATCTTGATGAAACTTTCAGGTAATGATCAGTACACCAATCCCACTTGGCTCGCCAAATTTCGTTCTTCTAGGTTAAACCGTTCGTTGCAGTAACCGGTTTCATTTTGAGGTTTCACTCTGTTTTCTCCTATAGGAATACATGTATTTTAAAACTCTAAAATCAAACAGGTTTTGTGCTAGCTCTTTGAAACTTGACACAATAAAGCAGTTTCAAGTTCTATCTCTATGGTTTGTTTGCTGTTGATGTAGCCCTAAGCAGAGACTGGCGAGAATCACTTTCATGGAAAGGGCCTGCCAAGCTTCCAAAAAACTAAGAGTTGCCTGAAATCTCAGCACACACTTTTTCACCCAATCTTGATGAAACTTTCAGGTAATGATCAGTACACCAATCCCACTTGGCTCGCCAAATTTTGTTCTTCTAGGTTAAACCGTTCGTTGGCAGTAACCGGTTTCATTTTGAGGTTTCACTCTGTTTTCTCCTATAGGGATACATGTATTTGGAACTCTAAATCAAACACGGTTGTGCTAGCTCTTTGAAACTTGACACAATAAAGCAGTTTCAAGTTCTATCTCTATGGTTTGTTTGCTGTTGATGTAGCCCTAAGCAGAGACTGGCGAGAATCACTTTCATGGAAAGGGCCTGCCAAGATTCCAAAAAACTACGAGTTGCCTGAAATCTCAGCACACACTTTTTCACCCAATCTTGATGAAACTTTCAGGTAATGATCAGTACACCAATCCCACTTGGCTCGCCAATTTTTGTTCTTCTAGGTTAAACCTTTCGTTGGCAGTAACTGGTTTCATTTTGAGGTTTCACTTTGTTTTCTCCTATAGGGATACATGTATTTGGAACTCTAAATGAAAAACGTTTTGTGCTAGCTGTTTGAAAAATGACACAATAAAGTAGTTTCAAGTTCTATCTCTATGGTTTGTTTGCTGTTGATGTAGCCCTAAGCAGAGACTGGCGAGAATCTCTTTCATGGAAAGGGCCTGCCAAGATTCCAAAAAACTACGAGTTGCCTGAAATCTCAGCACACACTTTTTCACCCAATCTTGATGAAACTTTCAGGTAATGATCAGTACACCAATTCTATTTGGCTCGCCAAATTTCGTTCTTCTAGGTTAAACCGTTTGTAGGCAGTAACCGGTTTCATTTTGAGGTTTCACTCTGTTTTCTCCTATAGGGATACAGGTATTTGGAACTCTAAATCAAACACTGTTTGTGCTAGCTCTTTGAAACTTGACACAATAAAGCAGTTTCAAGTTTTATCTCTATGGTTTGTTTGCTGTTGATGTAGCCCTATGCAGAGACTGGCGAGAATCACTTTCATGGAAAGGGCCTGCCAAGCTTCCAAAAAACTACGAGTTGCCTGAAATTTAAGCACACACTTTTTCACCCAATCTTGATGAAACTTTCAGGTAATGATCAGTACACCAATCCCACTTGGCTCGCCAAATTTCGTTCTTCTAGGTTAAACCGTTCCTTGGCAGTAACCGGTTTCATTTTGAGGTTTCACTCTGTTTTCTCATATAGGGATACATGTATTTTGAACTCTAAATCAAACACGGTTTGTGCTAGCTCTTTGAAACTTGACACAATAAAGCAGTTTCAAGTTCTATCTCTATGGTTTGTTTGCTGTTGATGTAGCCCTAAGCAGAGACTGGCGAGAATCACTTTCATGGAAAGGGCCTGCCAAGCTTCCAAAAAACTACGAGTTGCCTGAAATCTCAGCACACACTTTTTCACCCAATCTTGATGAAACTTTCAGGTAATGATCAGTACACCAATCCCACTTGGCTCGCCAAAGTTTGTTCTTCTAGGTTAAACCGATCTTTGGCAGTAACAGGTTTCATTTTGAGGTTTCACTCTGTTTTCTCCTATAGGGATACATGTATTTGGAACTCTAAATCAAACACGGGTTGTGCTAGCTCTTTGAAACTTGACACAATAAAGAAGTTTCAAGTTCTATCTCTATGGTTTGTTTGCTGTTGTTGTAGCCCGAAGCAGAGACAGGCGAGAATCACTTTCATGGAAAGGGCCTGCCAAGCTTCCAAAAAACTACGAGTTGCCTGAAATCTCAGCACACACTTTTTCACTCAATCTTGATGAAACTTTCAGGTAATGATCAGTACACCAATCCCACTTGGCTCGCCAAATTTCGTTCTTCTAGGTTAAACTGTTCCTTGGCAGTAACCGGTTTCATTTTGAGGTTTCACTCTGTTTTCTCCTATAGGGATACATGTATTTGGAATTCTAAATCAAACACGGTTTGTGCTAGCTCTTTGAAAATTGACATAATAAAGCAGTTTCAAGTTTTATCTCTATGGTTTGTTTGTTGTTGATGTAGCCCTAAGCAGAGACTGGCGAGAATCACTTTCATGGAAAGGGCCTGCCAAGCTTCCAAAAAACTACGAGTTGCCTGAAACCTCAGCACACACTTTTTCACCCAATCTTGATGAAACTTTCAGGTAATGATCAGTACACCAATCCCACTTGGCTCGCCAAATTTTGTTCTTCTAGGTTAAACCGTTCGTTGGCAGTAACCGGTTTCATTTTGAGGTTTCACTCTGTTTTCTCCTATAGGGATACATGTATTTGGAACTCTAAATCAAACACGGTTTGTGCTAGCTCTTTGAAACTTGACACAATAAAGCAGTTTCAAGTTCTATCTCTATGGTTTGTTTGCTGTTGATGTAGCCCTAAGCAGAGACTGGCGAGAATCACTTTCATGGAAAGGGCCTGCCAAGTTTCCAAAAAACTACGAGTTGCCTGAAATCTCAGCACACACTTTTTCACCCAATCTTGATGAAACTTTCAGGTAATGATCAGTACACCAATCCCACTTGGCTCGCCAATTTTTGTTCTTCTAGGTTAAACCGTTCGTTGGCAGTAACTGGTTTCATTTTGAGGTTTCCCTTTGTTTTCTCCTATAGGGATACATGTATTTGGAACTCTAAATGAAAAACGTTTTGTGCTAGCTGTTTGAAAAATGACACAATAAAGTAGTTTCAAGTTCTATCTCTATGGTTTGTTTGCTGTTGATGTAGCCCTAAGCAGAGACTGGCGAGAATCTCTTTCATGGAAAGGGCCTGCCAATATTCCAAAAAACTACGAGTTGCCTGAAATCTCAGCACACACTTTTTCACCCAATCTTGATGAAACTTTCAGGTAATGATCAGTACACCAATTCTATTTGGCTCGCCAAATTTCGTTCTTCTAGGTTAAACCGTTTGTAGGCAGTAACCGGTTTCATTTTGAGGTTTCACTCTGTTTTCTCCTATAGGGATACAGGTATTTGGAACTCTAAATCAAACACCGTTTGTGCTAGCTCTTTGAAACTTGACACAATAAAGCAGTTTCAAGTTTTATCTCTATGGTTTGTTTGCTGTTGATGTAGCCCTAAGCAGAGACTGGCGAGAATCACTTTCATGGAAAGGGCCTGCCAAGCTTCCAGAAAACTACGAGTTGCCTGAAATTTAAGCACACACTTTTTCACCCAATCTTGATGAAACTTTCAGGTAATGATCAGTACACCAATCCCACTTGGCTCGCCAAATTTCGTTCTTCTAGGTTAAACTGTTCCTTGGCAGTAACCGGTTTCATTTTGAGGTTTCACTCTTTTTTCTCCTATAGGGATACATGTATTTTGAACTCTAAATCAAACACGGTTTGTGCTAGCTCTTTGAAACTTGACACAATAAAGCAGTTTCAAGTTCTATCTCTATGGTTTGTTTGCTGTTGATGTAGCCCTAAGCAGAGACTGGCGAGAATCACTTTCATGGAAAGGGCCTGCCAAGTTTCCAAAAAACTACGAGTTGCCTGAAATCTCAGCACACACTTTTTCACCCAATCTTGATGAAACTTTCAGGTAATGATCAGTACACCAATCCCACTTGGCTCGCCAAATTTTGTTCTTCTAGGTTAAACCGTTCGTTGGCAGTAACAGGTTTCATTTTGAGGTTTCACTCTGTTTTCTCCTATAGGGATACATGTATTTGGAACTCTAAATCAAACACGGTTTGTGCTAGCTCTTTGAAACTTGACACAATAAAGAAGTTTCAAGTTCTATCTCTATGGTTTGTTTGCTGTTGTTGTAGCCCTAAGCAGAGACAGGCGAGAATCACTTTCATGGAAACGGCCTGCCAAGCTTCCAAAAAACTACGAGTAGCCTGAAATCTCAGCACACACTTTTTCACTCAATCTTGATGAAACTTTCAGGTAATGATCAGTACACCAATCCCACTTGGCTCGCCAAATTTCGTTCTTCTAGGTTAAACCGTTCCTTGGCAGTAACCGGTTTCATTTTGAGGTTTCACTCTGTTTTCTCCTATAGGGATACATGTATTTGGAATTCTAAATCAAACACGGTTTGTGCTAGCTCTTTGAAAATTGACACAATAAAGCAGTTTCAAGTTCTATCACTATGGTTTGTTTGCTGTTGATGTAGCCCTAAGCAGAGACTGGCGAGAATCACTTTCATGGAAAGGGCCTGCCAAGCTTCCAAAAAACTACGAGTTGCCTGAAACCTCAGCACACACTTTTTCACCCAATCTTGGTGAAACTTTCAGGTAATGATCAGTACACCAATCCCACTTGGCTCGCCAAATTTTGTTCTTCTAGGTTAAACCGTTCGTTGGCAGTAACAGGTTTTATTTTGAGGTTTCACTCTGTTTTCTCCTATAGGGATACATGTATTTGGAACTCTAAATCAAACACGGTTTGTGATAGCTCTTTGAAACTTGACACAATAAAGCAGTTTCAAGTTCTATCTCTATGGTTTGTTTGCTGTTGATGTATCCCTAAGCAGAGACTGGCGAGAATCACTTTCATGGAAAGGGCCTGCCAAGATTCCAAAAAACTACGAGTTGCCTGAAATCTCAGCACACACTTTTTCACCCAATCTTGATGAAACGTTCAGGTAATGATCAGTACACCAATCCCACTTGGCTCGCCAAATTTTGTTCTTCTAGGTTAAACCGTTCGTTGGCAGTAACTGGTTTCATTTTGAGGTTTCACTTTGTTTTCTCCTATAGGGATACATGTATTTGGAACTCTAAATGAAAAACGTTTTGTGCTAGCTGTTTGAAAAATGACACAATAAAGTAGTTTCAAGTTCTATCTCTATGGTTTGTTTGCTGTTGATGTAGCCCTAAGCAGAGACTGGCGAGAATCTCTTCCATGGAAAGGGCCTGCCAAGATTCCAAAAAACTACGAGTTGCCTGAAATCTCAGCACACACTTTTTCACCCAATCTTGATGAAACTTTCAGGTAATGATCAGTACACCAATTCTATTTGGCTCGCCAAATTTCGTTCTTCTAGGTTAAACCGTTTGTAGGCAGTAACCGGTTTCATTTTGAGGTTTCACTCTGTTTTCTCCTATAGGGATACAGGTATTTGGAACTCTAAATCAAACACCGTTTGTGCTAGCTCTTTGAAACTTGACACAATAAAGCAGTTTCAAGTTTTATCTCTATGGTTTGTTTGCTGTTGATGTAGCCCTAAGCAGAGACTGGCGAGAATCACTTTCATGGAAAGGGCCTGCCAAGCTTCCAAAAAACTACGAGTTGCCTGAAATTTAAGCACACACTTTTTCACCCAATCTTGATGAAACTTTCAGGTAATGATCAGTACACCAATCCCACTTGGCTCGCCAAATTTCGTTCTTCTAGGTTAAACTGTTCCTTGGCAGTAACCGGTTTCATTTTGAGGTTTCACTCTTTTTTCTCCTATAGGGATACATGTATTTTGAACTCTAAATCAAACACGGTTTGTGCTAGCTCTTTGAAACTTGACACAATAAAGCAGTTTCAAGTTCTATCTCTATGGTTTGTTTGCTGTTGATGTAGCCCTAAGCAGAGACTGGCGAGAATCACTTTCATGGAAAGGGCCTGCCAAGTTTCCAAAAAACTACGAGTTGCCTGAAATCTCAGCACACACTTTTTCACCCAATCTTGATGAAACTTTCAGGTAATGATCAGTACACCAATCCCACTTGGCTCGCCAAATTTTGTTCTTCTAGGTTAAACCGTTCGTTGGCAGTAACAGGTTTCATTTTGAGGTTTCACTCTGTTTTCTCCTATAGGGATACATGTATTTGGAAATCTAAATCAAACACGGTTTGTGCTAGCTCTTTGAAACTTGACACAATAAAGAAGTTTCAAGTTCTATCTCTATGGTTTGTTTGCTGTTGTTGTAGCCCTAAGCAGAGACAGGCGAGAATCACTTTCATGGAAAGGGCCTGCCAAGCTTCCAAAAACTACGAGTAGCCTGAAATCTCAGCACACACTTTTTCACTCAATCTTGATGAAACTTTCAGGTAATGATCAGTACACCAATCCCACTTGGCTCGCCAAATTTCGTTCTTCTAGGTTAAACCGTTCCTTGGCAGTAACCGGTTTCATTTTGAGGTTTCACTCTGTTTTCTCCTATAGGGATACATGTATTTGGAATTCTAAATCAAACACGGTTTGTGCTAGCTCTTTGAAAATTGACACAATAAAGCAGTTTCAAGTTCTATCACTATGGTTTGTTTGCTGTTGATGTAGCCCTAAGCAGAGACTGGCGAGATTCACTTTCATGGAAAGGGCCTGCCAAGCTTCCAAAAAACTACGAGTTGCCTGAAACCTCAGCACACACTTTTTCACCCAATCTTGATGAAACTTTCAGGTAATGATCAGTACACCAATCCCACTTGGCTCGCCAAATTTTGTTCTTCTAGGTTAAACCGTTCGTTGGCAGTAACAGGTTTTATTTTGAGGTTTCACTCTGTTTTCTCCTATAGGGATACATGTATTTGGAACTCTAAATCAAACACGGTTTGTGATAGCTCTTTGAAACTTGACACAATAAAGCAGTTTCAAGTTCTATCTCTATGGTTTGTTTGCTGTTGATGTATCCCTAAGCAGAGACTGGCGAGAATCACTTTCATGGAAAGGGCCTGCCAAGATTCCAAAAAACTACGAGTTGCCTGAAATCTCAGCACACACTTTTTCACCCAATCTTGATGAAACGTTCAGGTAATGATCAGTACACCAATCCCACTTGGCTCGCCAAATTTTGTTCTTCTAGGTTAAACCGTTCGTTGGCAGTAACTGGTTTCATTTTGAGGTTTCACTTTGTTTTCTCCTATAGGGATACATGTATTTGGAACTCTAAATGAAAACGTTTTGTGCTAGCTGTTTGAAAAATGACACAATAAAGTAGTTTCAAGTTCTATCTCTATGGTTTGTTTGCTGTTGATGTAGCCCTAAGCAGAGACTGGCGAGAATCTCTTCCATGGAAAGGGCCTGCCAAGATTCCAAAAAACTACGAGTTGCCTGAAATCTCAGCACACACTTTTTCACCCAATCTTGATGAAACTTTCAGGTAATGATCAGTACACCAATTCTATTTGGCTCGCCAAATTTCGTTCTTCTAGGTTAAACCGTTTGTAGGCAGTAACCGGTTTCATTTTGAGGTTTCACTCTGTTTTCTCCTATAGGGATACAGGTATTTGGAACTCTAAATCAAACACGGTTTGTGCTAGCTCTTTGAAACTTGACACAATAAAGCAGTTTCAAGTTTTATCTCTATGGTTTGTTTGCTGTTGATGTAGCCCTAAGCAGAGACTGGCGAGAATCACTTTCATGGAAAGGGCCTGCCAAGCTTCCAAAAAACGACGAGTTGCCTGAAATTTAAGCACACACTTTTTCACCCAATCTTGATGAAACTTTCAGGTAATGATCAGTACACCAATCCCACTTGGCTCGCCAAATTTCGTTCTTCTAGGTTAAACCGTTCCTTGGCAGTAACCGGTTTCATTTTGAGCTTTCACTCTGTTTTCTCCTATAGGGATACATGTATTTTGAACTCTAAATCAAACACGGTTTGTGCTAGCTCTTTGAAACTTGACACAATAAAGCAGTTTCAAGTTCTATCTCTATGGTTTGTTTGCTGTTGATGTAGCCCTAAGCAGAGACTGGCGAGAATCACTTTCATGGAAAGGGCCTGCCAAGCTTCCAAAAAACTACGAGTTGCCTGAAATCTCAGCACACACTTTTTCACCCAATCTTGATGAAACTTTCAGGTAATGATCAGTACACAAATCCCACTTGGCTCGCCAAATTTTGTTCTTCTAGGTTAAACCGTTCGTTGGCAGTAACAGGTTTTAATTTTGAGGTTTCACTCTGTTTTCTCCTATAGGGATACATGTATTTGGAACTCTAAATCAAACACGGGTTGTGCTAGCTCTTTGAAACTTGACACAATAAAGAAGTTTCAAGTTCTATCTCTATGGTTTGTTTGCTGTTGATGTAGCCCTAAGCAGAGACAGGCGAGAATCACTTTCATGGAAAGGGCCTGCCAAGCTTCCAAAAAACTACGAGTTGCCTGAAATCTCAGCACACACTTTTTCACCCAATCTTGATGAAACTTTCAGGTAATGATCAGTACACCAATCCCACTTGGCTCGCCAAATTTCGTTCTTCTAGGTTAAACCGTTCCTTGGCAGTAACCGGTTTCATTTTGAGGTTTCACTCTGTTTTCTCCTATAGGGATACATGTATTTGGAATTCTAAATCAAACACGGTTTGTGCTAGCTCTTTGAAACTTGACACAATAAAGCAGTTTCAAGTTCTATCACTATGGTTTGTTTGCTGTTGATGTAGCCCTAAGCAGAGACTGGCGAGAATCACTTTCATGGAAAGGGCCTGCCAAGCTTCCAAAAAACTACGAGTTGCCTGAAATCTCAGCACACACTTTTTCACCCAATCTTGATGAAACGTTCAGGTAATCATCAGTACACCAATCCCACTTGGCTCGCCAAATTTCGTTCTTCTAGGTTAAACCGTTCGTTGGCAGTAACCGGTTTCATTTTGAGGTTTCACTCTGTTTTCTCTTATAGGGATACATGTATTTGGAACTCTAAATCAAACATGGTTTGTGCTAGCTCTTTGAAATTTGACACAATAAAGCAGTTTCAAGTTCTATCTCTATGGTTTGTTTGCTGTTGATGTAGCCCTAAGCAGAGACTGGCGAGAATCACTTTCATGGAAAGGGCCTGCCAAGCTTCCAAAAAACTACGAGTTGTCTGAAATCTCAGCACACACTTTTTCACCCAATCTTGATGAAACTTTCAGGTAATGATCAGTACACCAATTCCACTTGGCTCGCCAAATTTCTTTCTTCTAGGTTAAACCGTTTGTTGGCAGTAACCCGTTTCATTTTGAGGTTTCACTCTGTTTTCTCCCATAGGGATACATGTATTTGGAACTCTAAATCAAACACAGTTTGTGCTAGCTCTTTGAAACTTGACACAATAAAGCAGTTTCAAGTTCTATCTCTATGGTTTGTTTGCTGTTGATGTAGCCCTAAGCAGAGACTGGCGACTTTCATGGAAAGGGCCTGCCAAGCTTCCAAAAAACTACGAGTTGCCTGAAATCTCAGCACACACTTTTTCACCCAATCTTGATGAAACTTTCAGGTAATGATCAGTACACCAATCCCACTTGGTTCGCCAAATTTTGTACTTCTAGGTTAAACTGTTCGTTGGCAGTAACAGGTTTCATTTTGAGGTTTCACTCTGTTTTCTCCTATAGGGATACATGTATTTGGAACTCTAAATCAAACACGGTTTGTGCTAGCTCTTTGAAACTTGACACAATAAAGCAGTTTCAAGTTCTATCTCTATGGTTTTTTTGCTGTTGATGTAGCCCTAAGCAGAGACAGGCGAGAATCACTTTCATTGAAGGGCCTTCCAAGCTTCCAAAAAACTATGAGTTGCCTGAAATCTCAGCACACACTTTTTCACCCAACTTGATGAAACTTTCAGGTAATGATCAGTACACCAATCCCAATTGGCTCGCCATATTTCCTTCTTCTAGGTTAAACCGTTCGTTGGCAGTAACCGGTTTCTTTTTGAGGTTTCACTCAGTTTTCTCCCATAGGGATACATGTATTTGGAAATCTAAATCAAACACAGTTTGTGCTAGCTCTTTGAAACTTGACACAATAAAGCAGTTTCAAGTTCTATCTCTATGGTTTGTTTGCTGTTGATGTAGCCCTAAGCAGAGACTGGCGAGAATAACTTTCATGGAAAGGGCCTGCCAAGCTTCCAAAAAACTACGAGTTGCCTGAAATCTCAGCACACACTTTTTCACCCAATCTTGATGAAACTTTTAGGTAACGATCAGTACACCAATCCCACTTGGCTCGCCAAATTTCGATCTTCTAGGTTAAACCGTTCGTTGGCAGTAACCGGTTTCATTTTGAGGTTTCACTCTGTTTTCTCCCTTAGGGATACACGTATTTGGAAATCTAAATCAAACACGGTTTTGTGCTAGCTCTTTGAAACTTGACACAATAAAGCAGTTTCAAGTTCTATCTCTATGGTTTGTTTGCTGTTGATGTAGCCCTAAGCAGAGACTTGCGAGAATCACTTTCATGGAAAGGGCGTGCCAAGCTTCCAAAAAACTACGAGTTTGCCTGAAATCTCAGCACACACTTTTTCACCCAATCTTGATGAAACTTTCATGTAATGATCAGTACACCAATCCCACTTGGCTCGCCAAATTTCGTTCTTCTAGGTTAAACCGTTCTTGGCAGTAACCGGTTTCATTTTGAGGTTTCACTCTGTTTTCTCCCATAGGGATACCTGTATTTGGAACTCTAAATCAAACATGGTTTGTGCTAGCTCTTTGAAATTTGACACAATAAAGCAGTTTCAAGTTCTATCTCTATGGTTTGTTTGCTGTTGATGTAGCCCTAAGCAGAGAACTGGCGAGAATCACTTTCATGGAAAGGGCCTGCCAAGCTTCCAAAAAACTACGAGTTGCCTGAAATCTCAGCACACACTTTTTCACCCAATCTTGATGAAACTTTCAGGTAATGATCAGTACACCAATTCCACTTGGCTCGCCAAATTTCTTTCTTCTAGGTTAAACCGTTCATTGGCAGTAACCGGTTTCATTTTGAGGTTTCACTCTGTTTTCTCCCATAGGGATACATGTATTTGGAACTCTAAATCAAACACAGTTTGTGCTAGCTCTTTGAAACTTGACACAATAAAGCAGTTTCAAGTTCTATCTCTATGGTTTGTTTGCTGTTGATGTAGCCCTAAGCAGAGACTGGTGAGAATCACTTTCATGGAAAGGGCCTGCCAAGCTTCCAAAAAAAGACGAGTTGCCAGAAATCTCAGCACACACTTTTTCACCCAATCTTGATGAAACTTTCAGGTAATGATCAGTACACCAATCCCACTTGGCTCGCCAAATTTTGTTCTTCTAGGTTAAACTGTTCGTTGGCAGTAACAGGTTTCATTTTGAGGTTTCACTCTGTTTTCTCCTATAGGGATACATGTATTTGGAACTCTAAATCAAACACGGTTTGTGCTAGCTCTTTGAAACTTGACACAATAAAGCAGTTTCAAGTTCTATCTCTATGGTTTGTTTGCTGTTGATGTAGCCCTAAGCAGAGACAGGCGAGAATCACTTTCATTGAAAGGGCCTTCCAAGCTTCCAAAAAACTATGAGTTGCCTGAAATCTCAACACACACTTTTTCACCCAATCTTGATGAAACTTTCAGGTAATGATCAGTACACCAATCCAAATTGGCTCGCCATATTTCTTTCTTCTAGGTTAAACCGTTCGTTGGAAGTAACCGGTTTCTTTTTGAGGTTTCACTCTGTTTTCTCCCATTGGGATACATGTATTTGGAACTCTAAATCAAACACAGTTTGTGCTAGCTCTTTGAAACTTGACACAATAAAGCAGTTTCAAGTTCTATCTCTATGGTTTGTTTGCTGTTGATGTAGCCCTAAGCAGAGACTGGCGAGAATCACTTTCATGGAAAGGGCCTGCCAAGCTTCCAAAAAACTACGAGTTTGCCTGAAATCTCAGCACACACTTTTTCACCCAATCTTGATGAAACTTTTAGGTAACGATCAGTACACCATCCCACTTGGCTCACCAAATTTCGATCTTCTAGGTTAAACCGTTCGTTGGCAGTAACCGGTTTCATTTTGAGGTTTCACTCTGTTTTCTCTATAGGGATACATGTATTTGGAACTCTAAATCAAACACGGTTTGTGCTAGCTCTTTGAAACTTGACACAATAAAGCAGTTTCAAGTTCTATCTCTATGGTTTGTTTGCTGTTGATGTAGCCCTAAGCAGAGACAGGCGAGAATCACTTTCATTGAAAGGGCCTTCCAAGCTTCAAAAAACTATGAGTTGCCTGAAATCTCAGCACACACTTTTTCACCCAATCTTGATGAAACTTTCAGGTAATGATCAGTACACCAATCCCACTTGGCTCGCCAAATTTCGTTCTTCTAGGTTAAACCGTTCATTGGCAGTAACCGGTTCATTTTGAGGTTTCACTCTGTTTCTCCTATAGGGATACATGTATTGGAACTCTAAATCACACACGGTTTGTGCTAGCTCTTTTGAAACTTGACACAATAAAGCAGTTTCAAGTTCTATCTCTATGGTTTGTTTGCTGTTGATGTAGCCCTAAGCAGAGACTGGCAAGAATCACTTTCATGGAAAGGGCCTGCCAAGATTCCAAAAAACTACGAGTTGCCTGATATCTCAGCACACACTTTTTCACCCAATCTTGATGAAACTTTCAGGTAATGATCAGTACACCAATCCCACTTGGCTCACCAAATTTCGTTCTTCTAGGTTAAACCGTTTGTTGGCAGTAACCGGTTTCATTTTGAGGTTTCACTCTGTTTTCTCCTATAGGGATACATGTATTTGGAACTCTAAATCAAACACAGTTTGTATTAGCTCTTTGAAACTTGACAGAATAAAGCAGTTTCAAGTTCTATCTCTATGGTTTGTTTGCTGTTGAATGTAGCCCTAATCAGAGACTGGCGAGAATCACTTTCATGGAAAGGGCCTGCCAAGCTTCCAAAAAACTACGAGTTGCCTGAAATCTCAGGCACACACTCTTTTACCCAATCTTGATTAAACTTTCAGGTAATTATCAGTACACCAATCCCACTTGGCTCGACAAATTTTGTTCTTCTAGGTTAAACCGTTCGTTGGCAGTAACCGGTTTCTCTTTGAGGTTTCACTCTTTTTCTCCCATAGGGATACATGTATTTGGAACTCTAAATCAAACACGGTTTGTGCTAGCTCTTTGAAACTTGACACAATAAAGCAGTTTCAAGTTCTATCTCTATGTTTGTTTGCTGTTGATGTAGCCCTATGCAGAGACTGGCGAGAATCACTTTCATGGAAAGGGCCTGCCAAGCTTCCAAAAAACTACGAGTTGCCTGAAATCTCAGCATACACTTTTTCACCCAATCTTGATGAAACTTTCAGGTAATGATCAGTACACCATTACACTTGGCTTGCCAAATTTCCTTCTTCTAGGTTAAACCGTTCGTTGGCAGTAACCGGTTTCATTTTGAGGTTTCACTCTGTTTTCTCCTATAGGGATACATGTATTTGGAACTCTAAATCAAACACAGTTTGTGCTAGCTCTTTGAAACTTGACACAATAAAGCAGTTTCAAGTTCTATCTCTATGGTTTGTTTGCTGTTGATGTAGCCTAAGCAGAGACTGGCGAGAATCACTTTCATGGAAAGGGCCTGCCAAGCTTCCAAAAAACTACGAGTTTCCTGAAATCTCAGCACACACTTTTTCACCCAATCTTGATGAAACTTTCAGGTAATGATCAGTACACCAATCCCACTTGGCTCGCCAAATTTCGTTCTTCTAGGTTAAACCGTTCGTTGGCAGTAACCGGTTTCATTTTGAGGTTTCACTCTGTTTTCTCCCATAGGGATACATGTATTTGGAACTCCAAATCAAACACGGTTTGTGCTAGCTCTTTGAAACTTGACACAATAAAGCAGTTTCAAGTTCTATCTCTATGGTTTGTTTGCTGTTGATGTAGCCCTAAGCAGAGACTGGCGAGAATCACTTTCATGGAAAGGGCCTGCCAAGCTTCCAAAAAACTACGAGTTGCCTGAAATCTCAGCACACACTTTTTCACCCAATCTTGATGAAACTTTCAGGTAATGATCAGTACACAAATCCCACTTGGCTGGCCAAATTTCGTTCTTCTAAGTTCAACTGTTCGTTGGCAGTAACTGGTTTCATTTTGAGGTTTCACTCTGTTTTCTCCTATAGGGATTCATGTATGTGGAACTCTAAATCAAACACGGTTTGTGCTAGCTCTTTGAAACTTGACACAATAAAGCAGTTTCAAGTTCTATCTCTATGGTTTGTTTGCTGTTGATGTAGCCCTAAGCAGAGACTGGCGAGAATCACTTTCATGGAAAGGGCCTGCCAAGCTTCCAAAAAACTACGAATTGCCTGAAATCCCAGCACACACTTTTTCACCCAATCTTGATGAAACTTTCATGTAATGATCAGTACACCAATCCCACTTGGCTCGCCAAATTTCGTTCTTCTAGGTTAAACCGTTCGTTGGCAGTAAGCGGTTTCATTTTGAGGTTTCACTCTGTTTTCTCCCATAGGGATACATGTATTTGGAAACTCTAAATCAAACACGGTTTGTGCTAGCTCTTTGAAACTTGACACAATAAAGCAGTTTCAAGTTCTATCTCTATGGATTGTTTGCTGTTGATGTAGCCCTAAGCAGAGACTGGCGAGAATCACTTTCATGGAAAGGGCCTGCCAAGCTTCCAAAAAACTACGAATTGCCTGAAATCTCAGCACACACTTTTTCACCAATCTTGATGAAACTTTCAGGTAATGATCAGTACACCAATCCCACTTGGCTCGCCAAATTTCGTTCTTCTAGGTTAAAACGTTTGTTGGCAGTAACCGGAGTCATTTTGAGGTTTCACTCTGTTTCTCCTATAGGGATACATGTATTTGGAACTCTAAATCAAACACGGTTTGTGCTAGCTCTTTCAAACTCTGACACAATAAAGCAGTTTCAAGTTCTATCTCTAATGTTTGTTTGCTGTTGATGCAGCCCTAAGCAGAGACTGGCGAGAATCACTTTAATGGAAAGGGCCTGCCAAGCTTCCAAAAAACTACGAGTTGCCTGAAATTCCAGCACACACTTTTTCACCCAATCTTGATGAAACTTTCAGGTAATGATCAGTACACCATTCCCACTTGGCTCCCCAAATTTCGTTCTTCTAGGTTAAACCATTCGTTGGCAGTAACCGGTTTCATTTTGAGGTTTCACTCTGTTTTCTCCTATAGGGATACATGTATTTGGAACTCTAAATCAAACACGGTTTGTGCTAGCTCTTGAAACTTGACACAATAAAGCAGTTTCAAGTTCTATCTCTATGGTTTGTTTGCTGTTGATGTAGCCCTAAGCAGAGACTGGCGAGAATCACTTTCATGGAAAGGGCTGCCAAGCTTCCAAAAAACTACGAGTTGCCTGAAATCTCAGCACACACTTTTTCACCCAATCTTGATGAAACTTTCAGGTAATGATCACTACACCAATCCCACTTGGCTCGCCAAATTTCGTTCTTCTAGGTTAAACCGTTCCTTGGCAGTAACCGGTTTCATTTTGAGGTTTCACTCTGTTTTCTCCTATAGGGATACATGTATTTGGAACTCTAAATCAAACACCGGGTTTGTGCTAGCTCTTTGAAACTTGACACAATAAAGCAGTTTCAAGTTCTATCTCTATGGTTTGTTTGCTGTTGATGTAGCCCTAAGCAGAGACTGGCGAGAATCACTTTCATGGAAAGGGCCTGCCAAGATTCCAAAAAACTACGAGTTGCCTGAAATCTCAGCACACACTTTTCACCCAATCTTGATGAAACTTTCAGGTAATGATCAGTACACCAATCCCACTTGGTTCGCCAAATTTCGTTCTTCTAGGTTAAACCGTTCGTTGGCAGTAACCGGTTTCATTTGAGGTTTCACTCTGTTTTCTCCTATAGGGATACATGTATTTGGAACTCTAAATCACACACGGTTTGTGCTAGCTCTTTGAAACTTGACACAATAAAGCAGTTTCAAGTTCTATCTCTATGGTTTGTTTGCTGTTGATGTAGCCTAAGAAGAGACTGGCGAAAATCACTTTCATGGAAAGGGCCTGAGAAGCTTCCAAAAAACTACGAGATGCCTGAAATCTCAGCACACACTTTTTAACCCAATCTTGATGAAACTTTCAGGTAATGATCAGTACAACAATCCCACTTGGCTCGCCAAATTTTGTTCTTGTAGGTTAAACTGTTCGTTGGCAGTAACCGGTTTCATTTTGAGGTTTCACTCTGTTTTCTCCTATAGGGATACATGTATTTGGAACTCTAAATCACACACGGTTTGTGCTAGCTCTTTGAAACTTGACACAATAAAGCAGTTTCAAGTTCTATCTCTATGGTTTGTTTGCTGTTGATGTAGCCCTAAGCAGAGACTGGCGAGAATCACTTTCATGGAAAGGGCCTGCCAAGCTTCCAAAAAACACGAGTTTCCTGAAATCTCAGCAAACACTTTTTCACCCAATCTTGATGAAACTTTCAGGTAATGATCAGTACACCAATCCCACTTGGCTCGCCAAATTTCGTTCTTCTAGGTAAACCGTTCATTTTCAGTAACCGGTTTCATTTGAGGTTTCACTCTGTTTTCTCCTATAGGGATACATGTATTTGGAACTCTAAATCACACACGGTTTGTGCTAGCTCTTTGAAACTTGACACAATAAAGCAGTTTCAAGTTCTATCTCTATGGTTTGTTTGCTGTTGATGTAGCCTAAGAAGAGACTGGCGAAAATCACTTTCATGGAAAGGGCCTGAGAAGCTTCCAAAAAACTACGAGATGCCTGAAATCTCAGCACACACTTTTTAACCCAATCTTGATGAAACTTTCAGGTAATGATCAGTACACCAATCCCACTTGGCTCGCCAAATTTTTGTTCTTCTAGGTTAAACTGTTCGTTGGCAGTAACCGGTTTCATTTTGAGGTTTCACTCTGTTTTCTCCTATAGGATACATGTATTTGGAACTCTAAATCACACACGGTTTGTGCTAGCTCTTTGAAACTTGACACAATAAAGCAGTTTCAAGTTCTATCTCTATGGTTTGTTGCTGTTGATGTAGCCCTATGCAGAGACTGGCGAGAATCACTTTCATGGAAAGGGCCTGCCAAGCTTCCCAAAAAACTACGAGTTTCCTGAAATCTCAGCAAACACTTTTTCACCCAATCTTGATGAAACTTTCAGGTAATGATCAGTACACCAATCCCACTTGGCTCGCCAAATTTCGTTCTTCTAGGTTAAACCGTTCATTTTCAGTAACCGGTTTCATTTTGAGGTTTCACTCTGTTTTCTCCTATAGGGATACATGTATTTGGAACTCTAAATCAAACACGGTTTGTGCTAGCTCTTTGAAACTTGACACAATAAAGCAGTTTCAAGTTCTATCTCTATGGTTTGTTTGCTGTTGATGTATCCCTAAGCAGAGACTGGCGAGAATCACTTTCATGGAAAGGGCCTGCCAAGCTTCCAAAAAACTACGAGTTCCCTGAAATCTCAGCACACACTTTTTCACCCAATCTTGATGAAACTTTCATGTAATGATCAGTACACCAATCCCACTTGGCTCGGCAAACTTCGTTCTTCTAGGTTAAACCATTCGTTGGCAGTAACCGGTTTCATTTTGAGGTTTCACTCTGTTTTCTCCTATAGGGATACATGTATTTGGAACACTAAATGAAACACGGTTTGTGCTAGCTCTTTGAAACTTGACACAATAAAGCAGTTTCAAGTTCTATCTTTATAATTTGTTTGCTGATGATGTAGCCCTAAGCAGAGACTGGCGAGAATCACTTTCATGGAAAGGGCCTGCCAAGCTTCCAAAAAACTACGAGTTGCCTGAAATCTCAGGACACACTTTTTCACCCAATCTTGATGAAACTTTCAGGTAATGATCAGTACACCATTCCCACTTGGCTCGCCAAATTTCGTTCTTCTAGGTTAAACCGTTCCTTGGCAGTAACCGGTTTCATTTTGAGGTTTCACTCTGTTTTCTCCTATAGGGATACATGTATTTGGAACTCTAAATCAAACACGGTTTCTGCTAGCTCTTTGAAACTTGACAGAATAAAGCAGTTTCATGTTCTATCTCTATGGTTTGTTTGCTGTTGATGTAGCCCTAAGCAGAGACTGGCGAGAATCACTTTCATGGAAAGGGCCTGCCAAGCTTCCAAAAAACTACGAGTTGCCTGAAATCTCAGCACACACTTTTTCACCCAATCTTGATGAAACTTTCAGGTAATGATCAGGACACCAATCCCACTTGGCTCGCCAAATTTCGTTCTTCTAGGTTAAACCGTTCCTTGGCAGTAACCGGTTTCATTTTGAGGTTTCACTCTGTTTTCTCCTATAGGGATAGGTGTATTTGGAACTCTAAATCACACACGGTTTGTGCTAGCTCTTTGAAACTTGACACAATAAAGGAGTTTCAAGTTCTATCTCTATACTTTGTTTGCTGTTGATGTAGCCCTAAGCAGAGACTGGTGAGAATCACTTTCATGGAAAGGGCCTGCCAAGCTTCCAAAAAACTACGAGTTGCCTGAAATCTCAGCACACACTTTTTCACCCAATCTTGATGAAACTTTCAGGTAATGATCAGTACACCAATCCCACTTGGCTCGCCAAATTTCGTTCTTCTAGGTTAAACCGTTCGTTGGCAGTAACCGGTTTCATTTTGAGGTTTCACTCTGTTTTCTCCTATAGGGATATATGTATTTGGAACTCTAAATCACACACGGTTTGTGCTAGCTCTTTGAAACTTGACACAATAAAGCAGTTTCAAGTTCTATCTCTATTGTTTGTTTGCTGTTGATGTAGCTCTAAGCAGAGACTGGCGAGAATCACTTTCATGGAAAGGGTCTGCCAAGCTTCCAAAAAACTACGAGTTGCCTGAAATCTCAGCACACACTTTTTCACCCAATCTTGATGAAACTTTCAGGTAATGATCAGTACACCAATCCCACTTGGCTCGCCAAATTTAGTTCTTCTAGGTTAAACTGTTCCTTGACAGTAACCGGTTTCATTTTGAGGTTTCACTCTGTTTTCTCCTATAGGGATACATGTATTTGGAACTCTAAATCAAACACGGTTTGTGCTAGCTCTTTGAAACTTGACACAATAAAGCAGTTTCAAGTTCTATCTCTATGGTTTGTTTGCTGTTGATGTAGCCCTAAGCAGAGACTGGCGAGAATCACTTTCATGGAAAGGGCCTGCCAAGCTTCCAAAAAACTACGAGTTGCCTGAAATCTCAGCACACACTTTTTCACCCAATCTTGATGAAACTTTCAGGTAATGATCAGTACACCAATCCCACTTGGCTCGCCAAATTTCGTTCTTCTAGGTTAAACTGTTCGTTGGCAGTAACCGGTTTCATTTTGAGGTTTCACTCTGTTTTCTCCTATAGGGATACATGTATTTGGAACTCTAAATCAAACACGGTTTGTGCTAGCTCTTTGAAACTTGACACAATAAAGCAGTTTCAAGTACTATCTCTATGGTTTGTTTGCTGTTGATGTAGCCCTAAGCAGAGACTGGCGAGAATCACTTTCATGGAAAGGGCCTGCCAAGCTTCCAAAAAACTACGAGTTGCCTGAAATCTCAGCACACACTTTTTCACCCAATCTTGATGAAACTTTCAGGTAATGATCAGTACACCAATCTCACTTGGCTCGCCAAATTTCTTTCTTCTAGGTTAAACCGTTCGTTGGCAGTAACCGGTTTCATTTTGAGGTTTTACTCTGTTTTCTCCTATAGGGATACATGTATTTGGAACTCTAAATCAAACACGGTTTGTGCTAGCTCTTTGAAACTCGACACAATAAAGCAGTTTCAAGTTCTATCTCTATGGTTTGTTTGCTGTTGATGTAGCCCTAATCAGAGACTGGCGAGAATCACTTTCATGGAAAGGGCCTGCCAAGCTTCCAAAAAACTACGAGTTGCCTGAAATTTCAGCGCACACTTTTTCACCCAATCTTGATGAAACTTTCAGGTAATGATCAGTACACCAATCCCACTTGGCTCGCCAAATTTCGTTCTTCTAGGTTAAACTGTTCGTTGGCAGTAACCGGTTTCATTTTGAGGTTTCACTCTGTTTTCTCCTATAGGGATACATGTATTTGGAACTCTAAATCAAACACGGTTTATGCTAGCTCTTTGAAACTTGACACAATAAAGCAGTTTCAAGTACTATCTCTATGGTTTGTTTGCTGTTGATGTAGCCCTAAGCAGAGACTGGCGAGAATCACTTTCATGGAAAGGGCCTGCCAAGCTTCCAAAAAACTACGAGTTGCCTGAAATCTCAGCACACACTTTTTCACCCAATCTTGATGAAACTTTCAGGTAATGATCAGTACACCAATCTCACTTGGCTCGCCAAATTTCTTTCTTCTAGGTTAAACCATTCGTTGGCAGTAACCGGTTTAATTTTGAGGTTTTACTCTGTTTTCTCCTATAGGGATACATGTATTTGGAACTCTAAATCAAACACGGTTTGTGCTAGCTCTTTGAAACTCGACACAATAAAGCAGTTTCAAGTTCTATCTCTATGGTTTGTTTGCTGTTGATGTAGCCCTAAGCAGAGACTGGCTAGAATCACTTTCTTGGAAAGGGCCTGCCAAGCTTCCAAAAAACTATGAGTTTCCTGAAATGTCAGCACACACTTTTTCACCCAATCTTGATGAAACTTTCAGGTAATGATCAGTACACCAATCCCACTTGGTTCGCCAAATTTAGTTCTTCTAGGTTAAACCGTTCCTTGGCAGTAACCGGTTTCATTTTGAGGTTTCACTCTGTTTTCTCCTATAGGGATCCATGTATTTGGAACTCTAAATCAAACACGGTTTGTGCTAGCTCTTTGAAACTTGACACAATAAAGCAGTTTCAAGTTCTATCTCTATGGTTTGTTTGCTGTTGATGTAGCCCTAAGCAGAGACTGGCGAGAATCACTTTCATGGAAAGGGCCTGCCAAGCTTCCAAAAAACTACGAGTTGCCTGAAATCTCAGCACACACTTTTTCACCCAATCTTGATGAAACTTTCAGGTAATGATCAGTACACCAATCCCACTTGGCTCGCCAAATTTCGTTCTTCTAGGTTAAACCGTTCGTTGGCAGTAACCGGTTTCATTTTGAGGTTTCACTCTGTTTTCTCCTATAGGGATACATGTATTTGGAACACTAAATGAAACACGGTTTGTGCTAGCTCTTTGAAACTTGACACAATAAAGCAGTTTCAAGTTCTATCTTTATAATTTGTTTGCTGATTATGTAGCCCTAAGCAGAGACTGGCGAGAATCACTTTCATGGAAAGGGCCTGCCAAGGTTCCAAAAAACTACGAGTTGCCTGAAATCTCAGGACACACTTTTTCACCCAATCTTGATGAAACTTTCAGGTAATGATCAGTACACCATTCCCACTTGGCTCGCCAAATTTCGTTCTTCTAGGTTAAACCGTTCCTTGGCAGTAACCGGTTTCATTTTGAGGTTTCACTCTGTTTTCTCCTATAGGGATACATGTATTTGGAACTCTAAATCAAACACGGTTTCTGCTAGCTCTTTGAAACTTGACAGAATAAAGCAGTTTCATGTTCTATCTCTATGGTTTGTTTGCTGTTGATGTAGCCCTAAGCAGAGACTGGCGAGAATCACTTTCATGGAAAGGGCCTGCCAAGCTTCCAAAAAACTACGAGATGCCTGAAATCTCAGCACACACTTTTTCACCCAATCTTGATGAAACTTTCAGGTAATGATCAGTACACCAATCCCACTTGGCTCGCCAAATTTCGTTCTTCTAGGTTAAACCGTTCCTTGGCAGTAACCGGTTTCATTTTGAGGTTTCACTCTGTTTTCTCCTATAGGGATACATGTATTTGGAACTCTAAATCACACACGGTTTGTGCTAGCTCTTTGAAACTTGACACAATAAAGCAGTTTCAAGTTCTATCTCTATGGTTTGTTTGCTGTTGCTGTAGCCCTAAGCAGAGACTGGCGAGAATCACTTTCATGGAAAGGGCCTGCCAAGCTTCCAAAAAACTACGAGTTGCCTGAAATCTCAGCACACACTTTTTCACCCAATCTTGATGAAACTTTCAGGTAATGATCAGTACACCAATCCCACTTGGCTCGCCAAATTTAGTTCTTCTAGGTTAAACTGTTCCTTGGCAGTAACCGGTTTCATTTTGAGGTTTCACTCTGTTTTCTCCTATAGGGATACATGTATTTGGAACTCTAAATCAAACACGGTTTGTGCTAGCTCTTTGAAACTTGACACAATAAAGCAGTTTCAAGTTCTATCTCTATGGTTTGTTTGCTGTTGATGTAGCCCTAAGCAGAGACTGGCGAGAATCACTTTCATGGAAAGGGCCTGCCAAGCTTCCAAAAAACTACGAGTTGCCTGAAATCTCAGCACACACTTTTTCACCCAATCTTGATGAAACTTTCAGGTAATGATCAGTACACCAATCCCACTTGGCTCGCCAAATTTCGTTCTTCTAGGTTAAACTGTTCGTTGGCAGTAACCGGTTTCATTTTGAGGTTTCACTCTGTTTTCTCCTATAGGGATACATGTATTTGGAACTCTAAATCAAAAACGGTTTGTGCTAGCTCTTTGAAACTTGACACAATAAAGCAGTTTCAAGTACTATCTCTATGTTTTGTTTGCTGTTGATGTAGCCCTAAGCAGAGACTGGCGAGAATCACTTTCATGGAAAGAGCCTGCCAAGCTTCCAAAAAACTACGAGTTGCCTGAAATCTCAGCACACACTTTTTCACCCAATCTTGATGAAACTTTCAGGTAATGATCAGTACACCAATCTCACTTGGCTCGCCAAATTTCTTTCTTCTAGGTTAAACCGTTCGTTGGCAGTAACCGGTTTCATTTTGAGGTTTTACTCTGTTTTCTCCTATAGGGATACATGTATTTGGAACTCTAAATCAAACACGGTTTGTGCTAGCTCTTTGAAACTCGACACAATAAAGCAGTTTCAAGTTCTATCTCTATGGTTTGTTTGCTGTTGATGTAGCCCTAAGCAGAGACTGGCGAGAATCACTTTCATGGAAAGGGCCTGCCAAGCTTCCAAAAAACTACGAGTTTCCTGAAATGTCAGCACACACTTTTTCACCCAATCTTGATGAAACTTTCAGGTAATGATCAGTACACCAATCCCACTTGGCTCGCCAAATTTCGTTCTTCTAGGTTAAACTGTTCGTTGGCAGTAACCGGTTTCATTTTGAGGTTTCACTCTGTTTTCTCCTATAGGGATACATGTATTAGGAACTCTAAATCAAACACGGTTTGTGCTAGCTCTTTGAAACTTGACACAATAAAGTAGTTTCAAGTACTATCTCTATGGTTTGTTTGCTGTTGATGTAGCCCTAAGCAGAGACTGGCGAGAATCACTTTCATGGAAAGGGCCTGCCAAGCTTCCAAAAAACTACGAGTTGCCTGAAATCTCAGCACACACTTTTTCACCCAATCTTGATGAAACTTTCAGGTAATGATCAGTACACCAATCTCACTTGGCTTGCCAAATTTCTTTCTTCTAGGTTAAACCATTCGTTGGCAGTAACCGGTTTCATTTTGAGGTTTTACTCTGTTTTCTCCTATAGGGATACATGTATTTGGAACTCTAAATCAAACACGGTTTGTGCTAGCTCTTTGAAACTCGACACAATAAAGCAGTTTCAAGTTCTATCTCTATGGTTTGTTTGCTGTTGATGTAGCCCTAAGCAGAGACTGGCTAGAATCACTTTCTTGGAAAGGGCCTGCCAAGCTTCCAAAAAACTATGAGTTTCCTGAAATGTCAGCACACACTTTTTCACCCAATCTTGATGAAACTTTCAGGTAATGATCAGTACACCAGTCCCACTTGGCTCGCCAAATTTAGTTCTTCTAGGTTAAACCGTTCGTTGGCAGTAACCGGTTTCATTTTTAGGTTTCACTCTGTTTTCTCCTATAGGGATACATGTATTTGGAACTCTAAATCAAACAAGGTTTGTGCTAGCTCTTTGAAACTTGACACAATAAAGCAGTTTCAAGTTCTATCTCTATGGTTTGTTTGCTGTTGATGTAGCCCTAAGCGGAGACTGGCGAGAATCACTTTCATGGAAAGGGCCTGCCAAGCTTCCAAAAAACTACGAGTTGCCTGAAATCTCAGCACACACTTTTTCACCCAATCTTGATGAAACTTTCAGGTAATGATCAGTACACCAGTCCCACTTGGCTCGCCAAATTTCGTTCTGCTAGGTTAAACCATTCGTTGGCAGTAACCGGTTTCATTTTGAGGTTTCACTCTGTTTTCTCCTATAGGGATACATGTATTTGGAACTCTAAATCAAACACGGTTTGTGCTAGCTCTTTGAAACTTGACACAATAAAGCAGTTTCAAGTTCTATCTCTATGGTTTGTTTGCTGTTGATGTAGCCCTAAGCAGAGACTGGCGAGAATCACTTTCATGGAAAGGGCCTGCCAAGCTTCCAAAAAACTACGAGTTGCCTGAAATCTCAGCACACACTTTTTCACCCAATCTTGATGAAACTTTCAGGTAATGATCAGTACACCAATCTCACTTGGCTTGCCAAATTTCTTTCTTCTAGGTTAAACCATTCGTTGGCAGTAACCGGTTTCATTTTGAGGTTTTACTCTGTTTTCTCCTATAGGGATACATGTATTTGGAACTCTAAATCAAACACGGTTTGTGCTAGCTCTTTGAAACTCGACACAATAAAGCAGTTTCAAGTTCTATCTCTATGGTTTGTTTGCTGTTGATGTAGCCCTAAGCAGAGACTGGCTAGAATCACTTTCTTGGAAAGGGCCTGCCAAGCTTCCAAAAAACTATGAGTTTCCTGAAATGTCAGCACACACTTTTTCACCCAATCTTGATGAAACTTTCAGGTAATGATCAGTACACCAGTCCCACTTGGCTCGCCAAATTTAGTTCTTCTAGGTTAAACCGTTCGTTGGCAGTAACCGGTTTCATTTTTAGGTTTCACTCTGTTTTCTCCTATAGGGATACATGTATTTGGAACTCTAAATCAAACAAGGTTTGTGCTAGCTCTTTGAAACTTGACACAATAAAGCAGTTTCAAGTTCTATCTCTATGGTTTGTTTGCTGTTGATGTAGCCCTAAGCGGAGACTGGCGAGAATCACTTTCATGGAAAGGGCCTGCCAAGCTTCCAAAAAACTACGAGTTGCCTGAAATCTCAGCACACACTTTTTCACCCAATCTTGATGAAACTTTCAGGTAATGATCAGTACACCAATCCCACTTGGCTCGCCAAATTTCGTTCTGCTAGGTTAAACCATTCGTTGGCAGTAACCGGTTTCATTTTGAGGTTTCACTCTGTTTTCTCCTATAGGGATACATGTATTTGGAACTCTAAATCAAACACGGTTTGTGCTAGCTCTTTGAAACTTGACACAATAAAGCAGTTTCAAGTTCTATCTCTATGGTTTGTTTGCTGTTGATGTAGCCCTAAGCAGAGACTGGCGAGAATCACTTTCATGGAAAGGGCCTGCCAAGCTTCCAAAAAACTACGAGTTGCCTGAAATCTCAGCACACACTTTTTCACCCAATCTTGATGAAACTTTCAGGTAATGATCAGTACACCAATCCCACTTGGCTCGCCAAATTTCGTTCTTCTAGGTTAAACCGTTCCTTGGCAGTAACCGGTTTCATTTTGAGGTTTCACTCTGTTTTCTCCTATAGGGATACATGTATTTGGAACTCTAAATCAAACACGGTTTGTGCTAGCTCTTTGAAACTTGACACAATAAAGCAGTTTCAAGTTCTATCTCTATGGTTTGTTTGCTGTTGATGTAGCCCTAAGCAGAGACTGGCGAGAATCACTTTCATGGAAAGGGCCTGCCAAGCTTCCAAAAAACTACGAGTTGCCTGAAATCTCAGCACACAATCTTTCACCCAATCTTGATAAAACTTTCAGGTAATTATCAGTACACCATTCCCACTTGGCTCGACAAATTTTGTTCTTCTAGGTTAAACCGTTCGTTGGCAGTAACCGGTTTCATTTTGAGGTTTCACTCTTTTTTCTCCCATAGGGATACATGTATTTGGAACTCTAAATCAAACACGGTTTGTGCTAGCGCTTTGAAACTTGACACAATAAAGCAGTTTCAAGTTCTATCTCTATGGTTTGTTTGCTGTTGATGTAGCCCTATGCAGAGACTGGCGAGAATCACTTTCATGGAAAGGGCCTGCCAAGCTTCCAAAAAACTACGAGTTGCCTGAAATCTCAGCAAACACTTTTTCACCCAATCTTGATGAAACTTTCAGGTAATGATCAGTACACCAATCCCACTTGGCTCGCCAAATTTCGTTCTTCTAGGTTAAACCGTTCGTTGGCAGTAACCGGTTTCATTTTGAGGTTTCACTCTGTTTTCTCCTATAGGGATCCATGTATTTGGAACTCTAAATCAAATACGGTTTGTGCTGGCTCTTTGAAACTTGACACAATAAAGCAGTTTCAAGTTCTATCTCTATGGCTTGTTTGCTGTTGATGTAGTCCTAAGCAGAGACTGGCGAGAATCACTTTCATGGAAAGGGCCTGCCAAGCTTCCAAAAAACTACGAGTTGCCTGAAATCTCAGCACACACTTTTTCACCCAATCTTGATGAAACTTTCAGGTAATGATCAGTACACCAATCCCACTTGGCTCGCCAAATTTTGTTCTTCTAGGTTAAACCGTTCATTGGCAGTAACCGGTTTCATTTTTAGGTTTCACTCTGTTTTCTCCTATAGGGATACATGTATTTGGAACTCTAAATCAAACAAGGTTTGTGCTAGCTCTTTGAAACTTGACACAATAAAGCAGTTTCAAGTTCTATCTCTATGGTTTGTTTGCTGTTGATGTAGCCCTAAGCGGAGACTGGCGAGAATCACTTTCATGGAAAGGTCCTGCCAAGCTTCCAAAAAACTACGAGTTGCCTGAAATCTCAGCACACACTTTTTCACCCAATCTTGATGAAACTTTCAGGTAATGATCAGTACACCAGTCCCACTTGGCTCGCCAAATTTCGTTCTTCTAGGTTAAACCGTTCGTTGGCAGTAACCGGTTTCATTTTGAGGTTTCACTCTGTTTTCTCCTATAGGGATACATGTATTTGGAACTCTAAATCAAACACGGTTTGTGCTAGCTCTTTGAAACTTGACACAATAAAGCAGTTTCAAGTTCTATCTCTATGGTTTGTTTACTGTTGATGTAGCCCTAAGCAGAGACTGGCGAGAATCACTTTCATGGAAAGGGCCTGCCAAGCTTCCAAAAAACTACGAGTTGCCTGAAATCTCAGCACACACTTTTTCACCCAATCTTGATGAAACTTTCAGGTAATGATCAGTACACCAATCCCACTTGGCTCGCCAAATTTCGTTCTTCTAGGTTAAACCGTTCGTTGGCAGTAACCGGTTTCATTTTGAGGTTTCACTCTGTTTTCTCCTATAGGGATACATGTATTTGGAACTCTAAATCAAACACGGTTTGTGCTAGCTCTTTGAAACTTGACACAATAAAGCAGTTTCAAGTTCTATCTCTATGGTTTGTTTGCTGTTGATGTAGTCCTAAGCAGAGACTGGCGAGAATCACTTTCATGGAAAGGGCCGGCCAAGCTTCCAAAACACTACGAGTTGCCTGAAATCTCAGCACACACTTTTTCACCCAATCTTGATGAAACTTTCAGGTAATGATCAGTACACCAATCCCACTTGGCTCGCCAAATTTCGTTCTTCTAGGTTAAACCGTTCGTTGGCAGTAACCGGTTTCATTTTGAGGTTTCACTCTGTTTTCTCCTATAGGGATCCATGTATTTGGAACTCTAAATCAAATACGGTTTGTGCTGGCTCTTTGAAACTTGACACAATAAAGCAGTTTCAAGTTCTATCTCTATGGCTTGTTTGCTGTTGATGTAGTCCTAAGCAGAGACTGGCGAGAATCACTTTCATGGAAAGGGCCTGCCAAGCTTCCAAAAAACTACGAGTTGCCTGAAATCTCAGCACACACTTTTTCACCCAATCTTGATGAAACTTTCAGGTAATGATCAGTACACCAATCCCACTTGGCTCGCCAAATTTTGTTCTTCTAGGTTAAACCGTTCGTTGGCAGTAACCGGTTTCATTTTTAGGTTTCACTCTGTTTTCTCCTATAGGGATACATGTATTTGGAACTCTAAATCAAACAAGGTTTGTGCTAGCTCTTTGAAACTTGACACAATAAAGCAGTTTCAAGTTCTATCTCTATGGTTTGTTTGCTGTTGATGTAGCCCTAAGCGGAGACTGGCGAGAATCACTTTCATGGAAAGGTCCTGCCAAGCTTCCAAAAAACTACGAGTTGCCTGAAATCTCAGCACACACTTTTTCACCCAATCTTGATGAAACTTTCAGGTAATGATCAGTACACCAGTCCCACTTGGCTCGCCAAATTTCGTTCTTCTAGGTTAAACCGTTCGTTGGCAGTAACCGGTTTCATTTTGAGGTTTCACTCTGTTTTCTCCTATAGGGATACATGTATTTGGAACTCTAAATCAAACACGGTTTGTGCTAGCTCTTTGAAACTTGACACAATAAAGCAGTTTCAAGTTCTATCTCTATGGTTTGTTTACTGTTGATGTAGCCCTAAGCAGAGACTGGCGAGAATCACTTTCATGGAAAGGGCCTGCCAAGCTTCCAAAAAACTACGAGTTGCCTGAAATCTCAGCACACACTTTTTCACCCAATCTTGATGAAACTTTCAGGTAATGATCAGTACACCAATCCCACTTGGCTCGCCAAATTTCGTTTTTCTAGGTTAAACCGTTCGTTGGCAGTAACCGGTTTCATTTTGAGGTTTCACTCTGTTTTCTCCTATAGGGATACATGTATTTGGAACTCTAAATCAAACACGGTTTGTGCTAGCTCTTTGAAACTTGACACAATAAAGCAGTTTCAAGTTCTATCTCTATGGTTTGTTTGCTGTTGATGTAGCCCTAAGCAGAGACTGGCGAGAATCACTTTCATGGAAAGGGCCTGCCAAGCTTCCAAAAAACTACGAGTTGCCTGAAATCTCAGCACACACTTTTTCACCCAATCTTGATGAAACTTTCAGGTAATGATCAGTACACCAATCCCACTTGGCTCGCCAAATTTCGTTCTTCTAGGTTAAACCGTTCCTTGGCAGTAACCGGTTTCATTTTGAGGTTTCACTCTGTTTTCTCCAATAGGGATACATGTATTTGGAACTCTAAATCAAACACGGTTTGAGCTAGCTCTTTGAAACTTGACACAATAAAGCAGTTTCAAGTTCTATCTCTATGGTTTGTTTGCTGTTGATGTAGCCCTAAGCAGAGACTGGCGAGAATCACTTTCATGCAAAGGGCCTGCCAAGCTTCCAAAAAACTACGAGTTTCCTGAAATCTCAGCAAACACTTTTTCACCCAATCTTGATGAATCTTTCAGGTAATGATCAGTACACCAGTCCCACTTGGCTCGCCAAATTTCGTTCTTCTAGGTTTAACCGTTCGTTGGCAGTAACCGGTTTCATTTTGAGGTTTCACTCTGTTTTCTCCTATAGGGATACATGTATTTGGAACTCTAAATCAAACACGGTTTGTGCTAGCTCTTTGAAACTTGACACAATAAAGCAGTTTCAAGTTCTATCTCTATGGTTTGTTTGCTGTTGATGTACCCTAAGCAGAGACTGGTAAGAATCACTTTCATGGAAAGGGCCTGCCAAGCTTCCAAAAAATTACGAGTTGCCTGAAATCTCAGTACACACTTTTTCACCCAATCTTGATGAAACTTTCAGGTAATGATCAGTACACCAATCCCACTTGGCTCGCCAAATTTCGTTCTTCTAGGTTAAACCGTTCGTTGGCAGTAACCGGTTTCATTTTGAGGTTTCACTCTGTTTTCTCCTATAGGGATACATGTATTTGGAACTCTAAATCAAACACGGTTTGTGCTAGCTCTTTGAAACTTGACACAATAAAGCAGTTTCAAGTTCTATCTCTATGGTTTGTTTGCTGTTGATGTAGCCCTAAGCAGAGACTGGCGAGAATCACTTTCATGGAAAGGGCCTGCCAAGCTTCCAAAAAACTACGAGTTGCCTGAAATCTCAGCAAACACTTTTTCACCCAATCTTGATGAAACTTTCAGGTAATGATCAGTACACCAATCCCACTTGGCTCGCCAAATTTCGTTCTTCTAGGTTAAACCGTTCGGTGGCAGTAACCGGTTTCATTTGAGGTTTCACTCTGTTTTCTCCTATAGGGATACATGTATTTGGAACTCTAAATCAAACACGGTTTGTGCTAGCTCTTTGAAACTTGACACAATAAAGCAGTTTCAAGTACTATCTCAATGGTTTGTTTGCTGTTGATGTAGCCCTAAGCAGAGACTGGCGAGAATCACTTTCATGGAAAGGGCCTGCCAAGCTTCCAAAAAACTACGAGTTGCCTGAAATCTCAGCACAAACTTTTTCACCCAATCTTGATGAAACTTTCAGTAATGATCAGTACACCAATCCCACTTGGCTCGCCAAATTTCTTTCTTCTAGGTTAAACCGTTCGTTGGCAGTAACCGGTTTCATTTTGAGGTTTTACTCTGTTTTCTCCTATAGGGATACATGTATTTGGAACTCTAAATGAAACACGGTTTGTGCTAGCTCTTTGAAACTTGACACAATAAAGCAGTTTCAAGTTCTATCTCTATGGTTTGTTTGCTGTTGATGTAGCCCTAAGCAGAGACTGGCTAGAATCACTTTCTTGGAAAGGGCCTGCCAAGCTTCCAAAAAACTATGAGTTTCCTGAAATGTCAGCACACACTTTTTCACCCAATCTTGATGAAACTTTCAGGTAATGATCAGTACACCAATCCCACTTGGTTCGCCAAATTTCGTTCTTCTAGGGTTAAACCGTTCCTTGGCAGTAACCCGGTTTCATTTTGAGGTTTCACTCTGTTTTCTCCTATAGGGATACATGTATTTGGAACTCTAAATCAAACACGGTTTGTGCTAGCTCTTTGAAACATGACACAATAAAGCAGTTTCAAGTTCTATCTCTATGGTTTGTTTGCTGTTGATGTAGCCCAAAGCAGAGACTTGCGAGAATCACTTTCATGGAAAGGGCCTGCCAAGCTTCCAAAAAACTATGAGTTGCCTGAAATCTCAGCACACACTTTTTCACCCAATCTTGATGAAACTTTCAGGTAATGATCAGTACACCAATCCCACTTGGCTCGCCAAATTTCGTTCTTCTAGGTTAAACCGTTCGTTGGCAGTAACCGGTTTCATTTTTAGGTTTCACTCTGTTTTATCCTATAGGGATACATGTATTTGGAACTCTAAATCAAACAAGGTTTGTGCTAGCTCTTTGAAACTTGACACAATAAAGCAGTTTCAAGTTCTATCTCTATGGTTTGTTTGCTGTTGATGTAGCCCTAAGCGGAGACTGGCGAGAATCACTTTCATGGAAAGGGCCTGCCAAGCTTCCAAAAAACTACGAGTTGCCTGAAATCTCAGCACACACTTTTTCACCCAATCTTGATGAAACTTTCAGGTAATGATCAGTACACCAATCCCACTTGGCTCGCCAAATTTCGTTCTTCTAGGTTAAACCGTTCGTTGGCAGTAACCGGTTTCATTTTGAGGTTTCACTATGTTTTCTCCAATAGGGATACATGTATTTGGAACTCTAAATCAAACACGGTTTGAGCTAGCTCTTTGAAACTTGACACAATAAAGCAGTTTCAAGTTCTATCTCTATGGTTTGTTTGCTGTTGATGTAGCCCTAAGCAGAGACTGGCGAGAATCACTTTCATGCAAAGGGCCTGCCAAGCTTCCAAAAAACTACGAGTTTCCTGAAATCTCAGCAAACACTTTTTCACCCAATCTTGATGAATCTTTCAGGTAATGATCAGTACACCAGTCCCACTTGGCTCGCCAAATTTCGTTCTTCTAGGTTTAACCGTTCGTTGGCAGTAACCGGTTTCATTTTGAGGTTTCACTCTGTTTTCTCCTATAGGGATACATGTATTTGGAACTCTAAATCAAACACGGTTTGTGCTAGCTCTTTGAAACTTGACACAATAAAGCAGTTTCAAGTTCTATCTCTATGGTTTGTTTGCTGTTGATGTACCCTAAGCAGAGACTGGTAAGAATCACTTTCATGGAAAGGGCCTGCCAAGCTTCCAAAAAATTACGAGTTGCCTGAAATCTCAGTACACACTTTTTCACCCAATCTTGATGAAACTTTCAGGTAATGATCAGTACACCAATCCCACTTGGCTCGCCAAATTTCGTTCTTCTAGGTTAAACCGTTCGTTGGCAGTAACCGGTTTCATTTTGAGGTTTCACTCTGTTTTCTCCTATAGGGATACATGTATTTGGAACTCTAAATCAAACACGGTTTGTGCTAGCTCTTTGAAACTTGACACAATAAAGCAGTTTCAAGTTCTATCTCTATGGTTTGTTTGCTGTTGATGTAGCCCTAAGCAGAGACTGGCGAGAATCACTTTCATGGAAAGGGCCTGCCAAGCTTCCAAAAAACTACGAGTTGCCTGAAATCTCAGCAAACACTTTTTCACCCAATCTTGATGAAACTTTCAGGTAATGATCAGTACACCAATCCCACTTGGCTCGCCAAATTTCGTTCTTCTAGGTTAAACCGTTCGGTGGCAGTAACCGGTTTCATTTTGAGGTTTCACTCTGTTTTCTCCTATAGGGATACATGTATTTGGAACTCTAAATCAAAACACGGTTTGTGCTAGCTCTTTGAAACTTGACACAATAAAGCAGTTTCAAGTTCTATCTCTATGGTTTGTTTGCTGTTGATGTACCCTAAGCAGAGACTGGTGAGAATCACTTTCATGGAAAGGGCCTGCCAAGCTTCCAAAAAATTACGAGTTGCCTGAAATCTCAGCACACACTTTTTCACCCAATCTTGATGAAACTTTCAGGTAATGATCAGTACACCAATGCCACTTGGCTTGCCAAATTTCGTTCTTCTAGGTTAAACTGTTCGTTGGCAGTAACCGGTTTCATTTTGAGGTTTCACTCTGTTTTCTCCTATAGGGATACATGTATTTGGAACTCTAAATCAAACACGGTTTGTGCTAGCTCTTTGAAACTTGACACAATAAAGCAGTTTCAAGTACTATCTCAATGGTTTGTTTGCTGTTGATGTAGCCCTAAGCAGAGACTGGCGAGAATCACTTTCATGGAAAGGGCCTGCCAAGCTTCCAAAAAACTACGAGTTGCCTGAAATCTCAGCACAAACTTTTTCACCCAATCTTGATGAAACTTTCAGTAATGATCAGTACACCAATCCCACTTGGCTCGCCAAATTTCGTTCTTCTAGGTTAAACCGTTCGTTGGCAGTAACGCGTTTCATTTTGAGGTTTCACTCTGTTTTCTCCTATAGGGATACATGTATTTGGAACTCTAAATCACACATGGTTTGTGCTAGCTCTTTGAAACTTTACACAATAAAGCAGTTTCAAGTTCTGTTTCTATGGTTTGTTTGCTGTTGATGTAGCCCTCAGCAGAGACTGGCGGAATCACTTTCATGAAAGGGCCTGCCAAGCTTCCAAAAAACTACGAGTTGCCCTGAAATCTCAGCACACACTTTTTCACCCAATCTTGATGAAACTTTCAGGTAATGATCAGTACACCAATCCCACTTGGCTCGCCAAATTTCTTTCTTCTAGGTTAAACCGTTCGTTGGCAGTAACCGGTTTCATTTTGAGGTTTTACTCTGTTTTCTCCTATAGGGATACATGTATTTGGAACTCTAAATCAAACACGGTTTGTGCTAGCTCTTTGAAACTTGACACAATAAAGCAGTTTCAAGTTCTATCTCTATGGTTTGTTTGCTGTTGATGTAGCCCTAAGCAGAGACTGGCTAGAATCACTTTCTTGGAAAGGGCCTGCCAAGCTTCCAAAAAACTATGAGTTTCCTGAAATGTCAGCACACACTTTTTCACCCAATCTTGATGAAACTTTCAGGTAATGATCAGTACACCAATCCCACTTGGTTCGCCAAATTTCGTTCTTCTAGGTTAAACCGTTCCTTGGCAGTAACCGGTTTCATTTTGAGGTTTCACTCTGTTTTCTCCTATAGGGATACATGTATTTGGAACTCTAAATCAAACACGGTTTGTGCTAGCTCTTTGAAACATGACACAATAAAGCAGTTTCAAGTTCTATCTCTATGGTTTGTTTGCTGTTGATGTAGCCCTAAGCAGAGACTGGCGAGAATCACTTTCATGGAAAGGGCCTGCCAAGCTTCAAAAAACTACGACTTGCCTGAAATCTCAGGACACACTTTTTCACCCAATCTTGATGAAACTTTCAGGTAATGATCAGTACACCAATCCCACTTGGCTCGCCAAATTTCGTTCTTCTAGGTTAAACCGTTCGTTGGCAGTAACCAGTTTCATTTTGAGGTTTCACTCTTGTTTTCTCTATAGGGATACATGTATTTGGAACTCTAAATCAACACGGTTTGTGCTAGCTCTTTGAAACTTGACACAATAAAGCAGTTTCATGTTCTATCTCTATGGTTTGTTTGCTGTTGATGTAGCCCTAAGCACAGACTGGCGAGAATCACTTTCATGGAAAGGGCCTGCCAAGCTTCCAAAAAACTACGAGTTGCCTGAAATCTCAGCACACACTTTTTCACCCAATCTTGTTGAAACTTTCAGGTAATGATCAGTACACCAATCCCACTTGGCTCGCCAAATTTCGTTCTTCTAGGTTAAACCGTTCATTGGCAGTAACCGGTTTCATTTTGAGGTTTCACTCTGTTTTCTCCTATAGGGATACATGTATTTGGAACTCTAAATCACACACGGTTTGTGCTAGCTCTTTGAAACTTGACACAATAAAGCAGTTTCAAGTTCTATCTCTATGTTTGTTTGCTGTTGATGTAGCCCTAAGCAGAGACTGGCGAGAATCACTTTCATGGAAAGGGCCTGCCAAGCTTCCAAAAAACTACGAGTTGCCTGAAATCTCAGCACACACTTTTTCACCCAAATCTTGATGAAACTTTCAGGTAATGATCAGTACACCATCCACTTGGCTCGCCAAATTTCGTTCTTCTAGGTTAAACTGTTCCTTGGCAGTAACCGGTTTCATTTTGAGGTTTCACTCTGTTTTCTCCTATAGGGATACATGTATTTGGAACTCTAAATCAAACACGGTTGTGCTAGCTCTTTGAAACTTGACACAATAAAGCAGTTTCAAGTTCTATCTCTATGGTTTGTTTGCTGTTGATGTAGCCCTAAGCAGAGACTGGCGAGAATCACTTTCATGGAAAGGGACTGCCAAGCTTCCAAAAAACTACGAGTTGCCTGAAATCTCAGCACACACTTTTTCACCCAATCTTGATGAAACTTTCAGGTAATGATCAGCACACCAATCCCACTTGGCTCGCCAAATTTCGTTCTTCTAGGTTAAAACCGTTCCTTGGCAGTAACCGGTTTCATTTTGAGGTTTCACTCTGTTTCTCCTATAGGGATACATGTATTTGGAACTCTAAATCAAACACAGTTTGTGCTAGCTCTTTGAAACTTGACACAATAAAGCAGTTTCAAAGTTCTATCTCTATGGTTTGTTTGCTGTTGATGTAGCCCTAAGCAGAGACTGGCGAGAATCACTTTCATGGAAAGGGCCTGCCAAGCTTCCAAAAACTACGAGTTTCCTGAAATCTCAGTACAAACTTTTTCACCCATTCTTGATGAAACTTTCAGGTTATAATCAGTACACCAATCCCACTTGGCTCGCCAAATTTCGTTCTTCTAGGTTGAACCGTTCGTTGGCATTAACCGGTTTTATTTTGAGGTTTCACTTTGTTTTCTCCTATAGGGATACATGTATTTGGAACTCTAAATCAAACACGGTTTGCGCTAGCTCTTTGAAAACTTGACACAATAAAGCAGTTTCAAGTTCTATCTCTATGGTTTGTTTTCTGTTGATGTAGCCCTAAGCAGAGACTGGCGAGAATCACTTTCATGGAAAGGGCCTGCCAAGCTTCAAAAAAACTACGAGTTGCCTGAAATCTCCAGCACACACTTTTCACCCAATCTTGATGAAACTTTCAGGTAATGATCAGTACACCAATCCCACTTGGCTCGCCAAATTTCGTTCTTCTATGATAAACCGTTCCTTGGCAGGAACCGGTTTCATTTTGAGGTTTCACTCTGTTTCTCCTATAGGGATACATGTATTTGGAACTCTAAATCAAACACGGTTTGTGCTAGCTCTTTGAAACTTGACACAATAAAGCAATTTCAAGTTCTATCTCTATGGTTTGTTTGCTGTTGATGTAGCTCTAAGCAGAGACTGGCGAGAATCACTTTCATGGAAAAGGGCCTGCCAAGCTTCAAAAACTACGAGTTGCCTGAAATCTCAGCACACACTTTTTCACCCAATCTTGATGAAACTTTCAGGTAATGATCAGTACACAAATCCCACTTGGCTCGCCAAATTTCGTTCTTCTAGGTTAAACCGTTCGTTGGCAGTAACCGGTTTCATTTGAGGTTTCACTCTGTTTTCTCCTATAGGGATACATGTATTTGGAACTCTAAATCAAACACGGTTTGTGCTAGCTCTTTGAAACTTGACACAATAAAGCAGTTTCAAGTTCTATCTCTATGGTTTGTTTGCTGTTGATGTAGCACTAAGCAGAGACTGGCGAGAATCACTTTCCATGGAAAGGGCCTGCCAAGCTTCCAAAAAACTACTAGTTTCCTGAAATCTCAGCACACACTTTTTCACTCAATCTTGATGAAACTTTCAGGTAATGATCAGTATACCAATCCCACTTGGCTCGCCAAATTTCGTTCTTCTAGGTTAAACCGTTCGTTGGCAGTAACCGGTTTCATTTTGAGGTTTCACTCTGTTTTCTCCTCTAGGGATACATGTATTTGGAACTCTAAATCAAACCCGGTTTGTGCTAGCTCTTTGAAACTTGACACAACAAAGCAGTTTCAAGTTCTATCTCTATGGTTTGTTTGCTGTTGATGTAGCCCTAAGCGGAGACTGGCGAGAATCACTTTCATGGAAAGCGCCTGCCAAGCTTCCAAAAAACTACGAGTTGCCTGAAATCTCAGCAAACACTTTTTTCACCCAATATTGATGAAACTTTCAGGTAATGATCAGTATACCAATCCCACTTGGCTCGCCAAATTTCGTTCTTCTAGGTTAAACCGTTCGTTGGCAGTAACCGGTTTCAATTTTGAGGTTTCACTCTGTTTTCTCCTATAGGGATACGTGTATTTGGAACTCTAAATCAAACACGGTTTGTGCTAGCTCTTTGAAACTGACACAATAAAGCAGTTTCAAGTTCTATCTCTATAGTTTGTTTGCTGTTGATGTAGCCCTTAGCAGAGACTGGTGAGAATCACTTTCATGGAAAGGGCCTGCCAAGCTTCCAAAAAAACTACGAGTTGCCTGAAATCTCAGCACACACTTTTTCACCCAATCTTGATGAAACTTTCAGGTAATGATCAGTACACCAATCACCCTTGGCTCGCCAAATTTCGTTCTTCTAGGTTAAACCGTTCGTTGGCAGTAACCGGTTTCATTTTGAGGTTTCACTCTGTTTTCTCCTATAGGGATACATGTATTTGGACTCTAAATCAAACACCGTTTGTGCTAGCTCTTTGAAACTTGACACAATAAAGCAGTTTCAAGTTCTATCTCTATGGTTTGTTTGCTGTTGATGTAGCCCTAAGCAGAGACTGGCGAGAATCACTTTCATGGAAAGGGCCCTGCTAAGCTTCCAAAAAACTACGAGTTGCCTGAAATCTCAGCACACACTTTTTCACCCAATCTTGATGAAACATTCAGGTAATGATCAGTACACCAATCCCACTTGGCTCGCCAAATTTCGTTCTACTAGGTTAAACCGTTCCTTGGCAGTAACCGGTTTCATTTTGAGGTTTCACTCTGTTTTTCTCCTATAGGGATACATGTATTTGGAACTCTAAATCAAACACGGTTTGTGCTAGCTCTTTGAAACATGACACAATAAAGCAGTTTCAAGTTCTATCTCTATGTTTGTTTGCTGTTGATGTAGCCCTAAGCACAGACTGGCGAGAATCACTTTCATGGAAAGGGCCTGCCAAGCTTCCAAAAAACTACGAGTTGCCTGAAATCTCAGCACACACTTTTTCACCCAATCTTGTTGAAACTTTCAGGTAATGATCAGTACACCAATCCCACTTGGCTCGCCAAATTTCGTTCTTCTAGGGTTAAACCGTTCGTTGGCAGTAACCGGTTTCATTTTGAGGTTTCACTCTGTTTCTCCTATAGGGATACATGTATTTGGAACTCTAAATCACACACGGTTTGTGCTAGCTCTTTGAAACTTGACACAATAAAGCAGTTTCAAGTTCTATCTCTATGGTTTGTTTGCTGTTGATGTAGCCCTAAGCAGAGACTGGCGAGAATCACTTTCATGGAAAGGGCCTGCCAAGCTTCCAAAAACTACGAGTTGCCTGAAATCTCAGCACACACTTTTTCACCCAATCTTGATGAAACTTTCAGGTAATGATCAGTACACCAATCCCACTTGGCTCGCCAAATTTCGTTCTTCTAGGTTAAACTGTTCCTTGGCAGTAACCGGTTTCATTTTGAGGTTTCACTCTGTTTTCTCCTATAGGGATACATGTATTTGGAACTCTAAATCAAACACGGTTTGTGCTAGCTCTTTGAAACTTGACACAATAAAGCAGTTTCAAGTTCTATCTCTATGGTTTGTTTGCTGTTGATGTAGCCCTAAGCAGAGACTGGCGAGAATCACTTTCATGGAAAGGGACTGCCAAGCTTCCAAAAAACTACGAGTTGCCTGAATTCTCAGCACACACTTTTTCACCCAATCTTGATGAAACTTTCAGGTAATGATCAGCACACCAATCCACTTGGCTCGCCAAATTTCGTTCTTCTAGGTTAAACCGTTCCTTGGCAGTAATCCGGTTTCATTTTGAGGTTTCACTCTGTTTTCTCCTATAGGGATACATGTATTTGGAACTCTAAATCAAACACAGTTTTGTGCTAGCTCTTTGAAACTTGACACAATAAAGCAGTTTCAAGTTCTATCTCTATGGTTTGTTTGCTGTTGATGTAGCCCTAAGCAGAGACTGGCGAGAATCACTTTCATGGAAAGGGCCTGCCAAGCTTCCAAAAAACTACGATGTTTCCTGAAATCTCAGTACAAACTTTTTCACCCATTCTTGATGAAACTTTCAGGTTATAATCAGTACACCAATCCCACTTGGCTCGCCAAATTTCGTTCTTCTAGGTTGAACCGTTCGTTGGCATTAACCGGTTTCATTTTGAGGTTTCACTTTGTTTTCTCCTATAGGGATACATGTATTTGGAACTCTAAATCAAACACGGTTTGCGCTAGCTCTTTGAAACTTGACACAATAAAGCAGTTTCAAGTTCTATCTCTATGGTTTGTTTTCTGTTGATGTAGCCCTAAGCAGAGACTGGCGAGAATCACTTTCATGGAAAGGGCCTGCCAAGCTTCCAAAAAACTACGAGTTGCCTGAAATCTTCAGCACACACTTTTTCACCCAATCTTGATGAAACTTTCAGGTAATGATCAGTACACCAATCCCACTTGGCTCGCCAAATTTCGTTCTTCTATGATAAACCGTTCCTTGGCAGGAACCGGTTTCATTTTGAGGTTTCACTCTGTTTCTCCTATAGGGATACATGTATTTGGAACTCTAAATCAAACACGGTTTGTGCTAGCTCTTTGAAACTTGACACAATAAAGCAGTTTCATGTTCTATCTCTATGGTTTGTTGCTGTTGATGTAGCCCTAAGCAGAGACTGGCGAGAATCACTTTCATGGAAAGGGCCCCTGCCAAGCTTCCAAAAAACTACGAGTTGCCTGAAATCTCAGCAAACACTTTTTTCACCCAATCTTGATGAAACTTTCAGGTGATCAGTACACCAATCCCACTTGGCTCGCCAAATTTCGTTCTTCTAGGTTAATCCGTTCGTTGGCAGTAACCGGTTTCATTTTGAGGTTTCACTCTGTTTTCTCCTATAGGGATTCATGTATTTTGAACTCTAAATCACACACGGTTTGTGCTAGCTCTTTGAAACTTGACACAATAAAGCAGTTTCAAGTTCTATCTCTATGGTTTGTTTGCTGTTGATGTAGCTCTAAGCAGAGACTGGCGAGAATCACTTTCATGGAAAGGGCCTGCCAAGCTTCCAAAAAACTACGAGTTGCCTGAAATCTCAGCACACACTTTTTCACCCAATCTTGATGAAACTTTCAGGTAATGATCAGTACACCAATCCCACTTGGCTCGCCAAATTTCGTTCTTCTAGGTTAAACCGTTCGTTGGCAGTAACCGGTTTCATTTTGAGGTTTCACTCTGTTTTCTCCTATAGGGATACATGTATTTGGAACTCTAAATCAAACACGGTTTGTGCTAGCTCTTTGAAACTTGACACAATAAAAGCAGTTTCAAGTTCTATCTCTATGGTTTGTTTGCTGTTGATGTAGCACTAAGCAGAGACTGGCGAGAATCACTTTCATGGAAAGGGCCTGCCAAGCTTCCAAAAAACTACTAGTTTCCTGAAATCTCAGCACACACTTTTTCACTCAATCTTGATGAAACTTTCAGGTAATGATCAGTATACCAATCCCACTTGGCTCGCCAAATTTCGTTCTTCTAGGTTAAACCGTTCGTTGGCAGTAACCGGTTTCATTTTGAGGTTTCACTCTGTTTTCTCCTCTAGGGATACATGTATTTGGAACTCTAAATCAAACCCGGTTTGTGCTAGCTCTTTGAAACTTGACACAACAAAGCAGTTTCAAGTTCTATCTCTATGGTTTGTTTGCTGTTGATGTAGCCCTAAGCGGAGACTGGCGAGAATCACTTTCATGGAAAGCGCCTGCCAAGCTTCCATAAAACTACGAGTTGCCTGAAATCTCAGCAAACACTTTTTCACCCAATATTGATGAAACTTTCAGGTAATGATCAGTATACCAATCCCACTTGGCTCGCCAAATTTCGTTCTTCTAGGTTAAACCGTTCGTTGGCAGTAACCGGTTTCATTTTGAGGTTTCACTCTGTTTTCTCCTATAGGGATACGTGTATTTGGAACTCTAAATCAAACACGGTTTGTGCTAGCTCTTTGAAACTTGACACAATAAAGCAGTTTCAAGTTCTATCTCTATAGTTTGTTTGCTGTTGATGTAGCCCTAAGCAGAGACTGGTGAGAATCACTTTCATGGAAAGGGCCTGCCAAGCTTCCAAAAAACTACGAGTTGCCTGAAATCTCAGCACACACTTTTTCACCCAATCTTGATGAAACTTTCAGGTAATGATCAGTACACCAATCACCCTTGGCTCGCCAAATTTCGTTCTTCTAGGTTAAACCGTTCGTTGGCAGTAACCGGTTTCATTTTGAGGTTTCACTCTGTTTTCTCCTATAGGGATACATGTATTTGGAACTCTAAATCAAACACCGTTTGTGCTAGCTCTTTGAAACTTGACACAATAAAGCAGTTTCAAGTTCTATCTCTATGGTTTGTTTGCTGTTGATGTAGCCCTAAGCAGAGACTGGCGAGAATCACTTTCATGGAAAGGGCCTGCTAAGCTTCCAAAAAACTACGAGTTGCCTGAAATCTCAGCACACACTTTTTCACCCAATCTTGATGAAACATTCAGGTAATGATCAGTACACCAATCCCACTTGGCTCGCCAAATTTCGTTCTACTAGGTTAAACCGTTCGTTGGCAGTAACCGGTTTCATTTTGAGGTTTCACTCTGTTTTCTCCAATAGGGATACATGTATTTGGAACTCTAAATCAAACCCGGTTTGTGCTAGCTCTTTGAAACTTGACACAACAAAGCAGTTTCAAATTCTATCTCTATGGTTTGTTTGCTGTTGATGTAGCCCTAAGCGGAGACTGGCGAGAATAACTTTCATGGAAAGGGCCTGCCAATCTTCCAAAAAACTACGAGTTGCCTTAAATCTCAGCAAACACTTTTTCACCCAATCTTGATGAAACTTTCAGGTAATGATCAGTACACCAATCCCACTTGGCTCGCCAAATTTCGTTCTTCTAGGTTAAACCGTTCGTTGGCAGTAACCGGTTTCATTTTGAGGTTTCACTCTGTTTTCTCCTATAGGGATACATGTATTTGGAACTCTAAATCAAACACGGCTTGTGCTAGCTCTTTGAAACTTGACACAATAAAGCAGTTTCAAGTTCTATCTCTATGGTTTGTTTGCTGTTGATGTAGCACTAAGCAGAGACTGGCGAGAATCACTTTCATGGAAAGGGCCTGCCAAGCTTCCAAAAAACTACGAGTTGCCTGAAATCTCAGCACACACTTTTTCACCCAATCTTGATGAAACTTTCAGGTAATGATCAGTACACCAATCCCACTTGGCTCGCCAAATTTCGTTCTTCTAGGTTAAACCGTTCGTTGGCAGTAACCGGTTTCATTTTGAGGTTTCACTCTGTTTTCTCCTATAGGGATACATGTATTTGGAACTCTAAATCAAACACGGTTTGTGCTAGCTCTTTGAAACTTGACACAATAAAGCAGTTTCAAGTTCTCTCTCTATGGTTTGTTTGCTGTTGATGTAGTGCTAAGCAGAGACTGGCGAGAATCACTTTCATGTAAAGGGCCTGCCAAGATTTCAAAAAACTACGAGTTGCCTGAAATCTCAGCAAACACTTTTTCACCCAATCTTGATGATACTTTCAGGTAATGATCAGTACACCAATCCCACTTGGCTCACCAAATTTCGTTCTTCTAGGTTAAACCGTTCGTTGGCAGTAACCGGTTTCATTTTGAGGTTTCACTGTGTTTTCTCCTATAGGGATACATGTATTTGGAACTCTAAATCAAACACGGTTTTTGCTAGCTCTTTGAAACTTGACACAACAAAGCAGTTTCAAGTTCTATCTCTATGGTTTGTTTGCTGTTGATGTAGCCCTAAGCGGAGACTGGCGAGAATCACTTTCATGGAAAGGGCCTGCCAAGCTTCCAAAAAACTACGAGTTGCCTTAAATCTCAGCACACACTTTTTCACCCAATCTTGATGAAACTTTCAGGTAATGATCAGTACACCAATCCCACTTGGCTCGCCAAATTTCGTTCTTCTAGGTTAAACCGTTCCTTGGCAGTAACCGGTTTCATTTTGAGGTTTCACTCTGTTTTCTTCTATAGGGATAGGTGTATTTGGAACTCTAAATCACACACGGTTTGTGCTAGCTCTTTGAAACTTGACACAATAAAGGAGTTTCAAGTTCTATCTCTATACTTTGTTTGCTGTTGATGTAGCCCTAAGCAGAGACTGGTGAGAATCACTTTCATGGAAAGGGCCTGCCAAGCTTCCAAAAAACTACGAGTTGCCTGAAATCTCAGCACACACTTTGTCACCCAATCTTGATGAAACTTTCAGGTAATGATCAGTACACCAATCCCACTTGGCTCGCCAAATTTCGTTCTTCTAGGTTAAACCGTTCGTTGGCAGTAACCGGTTTCATTTTGAGGTTTCACTCTGTTTTCTCCTATAGGGATACATGTATTTGGAACTCTAAATCAAACACGGTTTGTGCTAGCTCTTTGAAACTTGACACAATAAAGCAGTTTCAAGTTCTATCTCTATGGTTTGTTTGCTGTTGATGTAGGCCTAAGCAGAGACTGGCGAGAATCACTTTCATGGAAAGGGCCTGCCAAGCTTCCAAAAAACTACGAGTTGCCTGAAATCTCAGCAAACACTTTTTCACCCAATCTTGATGAAACTTTCAGGTAATGATCAGTACACCAATCCCCACTTGGCTCGCCAAATTTCGTTCTTCTAGGTTAACCGTTCGTTGGCAGTAACCGGTTTCATTTTGAGGTTTCACTCTGTTTTCTCCTATAGGGATACATGTATTTGGAACTCTAAATCAAACACGGTTTGTGCTAGCTCTTTGAAACTTGACACAATAAAGCAGTTTCAAGTTCTTTCTCTATGGTTTGTTTGCTGTTGATGTAGCCCTAAGCAGAGACTGGCGAGAATCACTTTCATGGAAAGGGCCTGCCAAGCTTCCAAAAAACTACGAGTTGCCTGAAATCTCAGCACACACTTTTTCACCCAATCTTGATGAAACATTCAGGTAATGATCAGTACACGAATCCCACTTGGCTCGCCAAATTTCGTTCTTCTAGGTTAAACAGTTCGTTGGCAGTAACCGGTTTCATTTTGAGGTTTCACTCTGTTTTCTCCTATAGGGATACATGTATTTGGAACTCTAAATCAAACCCGGTTTGTGCTAGCTCTTTGAAACTTGACACAACAAAGCAGTTTCAAGTTCTATCTCTATGGTTTGTTTGCTGTTGATGTACCCTAAGCGGAGACTGGCGAGAATCACTTTCATGGAAAGGGCCTGCCAAGCTTCCAAAAAACTACGAGTTGCCTTAAAGCTCAGCAAACACTTTTTCACCCAATCTTGATGAAACTTTCAGGTAATGATCAGTACACCAATCCCACTTGGCTCGCCAAATTTCGTTCTTCTAGGTTAAACCGTTCCTTGGCAGTAACCGGTTTCATTTTGAGGTTTCACTCTGTTTTCTCCTATAGGTATACATGTATTTGGAACTCTAAATCAACACGGTTTGTGCTAGCTCTTTGAAACTTGACAAAATAAAGCAGTTTCAAGTTCTATCTCTATGGTTTGTTTGCTGTTGATGTAGCCCTAAGCGGAGACTGGCGAGAATCACTTTCATGGAAAGGGCCTGCCAAGCTTCCAAAAAACTACGAGTTGCCTGAAATCTCAGCAAACACTTTTTCACCCAATCTTGATGAAACTTTCAGGTAATGATCAGTACACCAATCCCACTTGGCTCGCCAAATTTCGTTCTTCTAGGTTAAACCGTTCGTTGGCAGTAACCGGTTTCATTTTGAGGTTTCACTCTGTTTTCTCCTATAGGGATACGTGTATTTGGAACTCTAAATCAAACACGGTTTGTGCTAGCTCTTTGAAACTTGACACAATAAAGCAGTTTCAAGTTCTCTCTCTATGGTTTGTTTGCTGTTGATGTAGCCCTCAGCAGAGACTGGCGAGAATCACTTTCATGTAAAGGGCCTGCCAAGATTTCAAAAAACTACGAGTTGCCTGAAATCTCAGCAAACACTTTTTCACCCAATCTTGATGATACTTTCAGGTAATGATCAGTACACCAATCCCACTTGGCTCACCAATTTCGTTCTTCTAGGTTAAACCGTTCGTTGGCAGTAACCGGTTTCATTTTGAGGTTTCACTGTGTTTTCTCCTATAGGGATACATGTATTTGGAACTCTAAATCAAACACGGTTTTTGCTAGCTCTTTGAAACTTGACACAAAAAAGCAGTTTCAAGTTCTATCTCTATGGTTTGTTTGCTGTTGATGTAGCCCTAAGCGGAGACTGGCGAGAATCACTTTCATGGAAAGGGCCTGCCAAGCTTCCAAAAAACTACGAGTTGCCTTAAATCTCAGCACACACTTTTTCACCCAATCTTGATGAAACTTTCAGGTAATGATCAGTACACCAATCCCACTTGGCTCGCCAAATTTCGTTCTTCTAGGTTAAACCGTTCCTTGGCAGTAACCGGTTTCATTTTGAGGTTTCACTCTGTTTTCTTCTATAGGGATAGGTGTATTTGGAACTCTAAATCACACACGGTTTGTGCTAGCTCTTTGAAACTTGACACAATAAAGGAGTTTCAAGTTCTATCTCTATACTTTGTTTGCTGTTGATGTAGCCCTAAGCAGAGACTGGTGAGAATCACTTTCATGGAAAGGGCCTGCCAAGCTTCCAAAAAACTACGAGTTGCCTGAAATCTCAGCACACACTTTGTCACCCAATCTTGATGAAACTTTCAGGTAATGATCAGTACACCAATCCCACTTGGCTCGCCAAATTTCGTTCTTCTAGGTTAAACCGTTCGTTGGCAGTAACCGGTTTCATTTTGAGGTTTCACTCTGTTTTCTCCTATAGGGATACATGTATTTGGAACTCTAAATCAAACACGGTTTGTGCTAGCTCTTTGAAACTTGACACAATAAAGCAGTTTCAAGTTCTATCTCTATGGTTTGTTTGCTGTTGATGTAGGCCTAAGCAGAGACTGGCGAGAATCACTTTCATGGAAAGGGCCTGCCAAGCTTCCAAAAAACTACGAGTTGCCTGAAATCTCAGCAAACACTTTTCACCCAATCTTGATGAAACTTTCAGGTAATGATCAGTACACCAATCCCACTTGGCTCGCCAAATTTCGTTCTTCTAGGTTAAACCGTTCGTTGGCAGTAACCGGTTTCATTTTGAGGTTTCACTCTGTTTTCTCCTATAGGGATACATGTATTTGGAACTCTAAATCAAACACGGTTTGTGCTAGCTCTTTGAAACTTGACACAATAAAGCAGTTTCAAGTTCTTTCTCTATGGTTTGTTTGCTGTTGATGTAGCCCTAAGCAGAGACTGGCGAGAATCACTTTCATGGAAAGGGCCTGCCAAGCTTCCAAAAAACTACGAGTTGCCTTAAATCTCAGCAAACACTTTTTCACCCAATCTTGATGAAACTTTCAGGTAATGATCAGTACACGAATCCCACTTGGCTCGCCAAATTTCGTTCTTCTAGGTTAAACAGTTCGTTGGCAGTAACCGGTTTCATTTTGAGGTTTCACTCTGTTTTCTCCTATAGGGATACATGTATTTGGAACTCTAAATCAAACCCGGTTTGTGCTAGCTCTTTGAAACTTGACACAACAAAGCAGTTTCAAGTTCTATCTCTATGGTTTGTTTGCTGTTGATGTACCCTAAGCGGAGACTGGCGAGAATCACTTTCATGGAAAGGGCCTGCCAAGCTTCCAAAAAACTACGAGTTGCCTTAAATCTCAGCAAACACTTTTTCACCCAATCTTGATGAAACTTTCAGGTAATGATCAGTACACCAATCCCACTTGGCTCGCCAAATTTCGTTCTTCTAGGTTAAACCGTTCGTTGGCAGTAACCGGTTTCATTTTGAGGTTTCACTCTGTTTTCTCCTATAGGTATACATGTATTTGGAACTCTAAATCAAACACGGTTTGTGCTAGCTCTTTGAAACTTGACAAAATAAAGCAGTTTCAAGTTCTATCTCTATGGTTTGTTTGCTGTTGATGTAGCCCTAAGCGGAGACTGGCGAGAATCACTTTCATGGAAAGGGCCTGCCCAAGCTTCCAAAAAACTACGAGTTGCCTGAAATCTCAGCAAACACTTTTCACCCAATCTTGATGAAACTTTCAGGTAATGATCAGTACACCAATCCCACTTGGCTCGCCAAATTTCGTTCTTCTAGGTTAAACCGTTCGTTGGCAGTAACCGGTTTCATTTTGAGGTTTCACTCTGTTTTCTCCTATAGGGATACGTGTATTTGGAACTCTAAATCAAACACGGTTTGTGCTAGCTCTTTGAAACTTGACACAATAAAGCAGTTTCAAGTTCTATCTCTATAGTTTGTTTGCTGTTGATGTAGCCCTAAGCAGAGACTGGTGAGAATCACTTTCATGGAAAGGGCCTGCCAAGCTTCCAAAAAACTACGAGTTGCCTGAAATCTCAGCACACACTTTTTCACCCAATCTTGATGAAACTTTCAGGTAATGATCAGTACACCAATCCCACTTGGCTGGCCAAATTTCGTTCTTCTAGGTTAAACCGTTCGTTGGCAGTAACCGGTTTCATTTGAGGTTTCACTCTGTTTTCTCCTCTAGGGATACATGTATTTGGAACTCTAAATCAAACACGGTTTGTGCTAGCTCTTTGAAACTTGACACAATAAAGCAGTTTCAAGTTCTATCTCTATGGTTTGTTTGCTGTTGATGTAGCCCTAAGCAGAGACTGGCGAGAATCACTTTCATGGAAAGGGCCTGCCAAGCTTCCAAAAAACGACGAGTTGCCTGAAATCTCAGCACACACTTTTTCACCCAATCTTGATGAAACATTCAGGTAATGATCAGTACACGAATCCAACTTGGCTCGCCAAATTTCGTTCTTCTAGGTTAAACCGTTCGTTGGCAGTAACCGGTTTCATTTTGAGGTTTCACTCTGTTTTCTCCTATAGGGATACATGTATTTGGAACTCTAAATCAAACCCGGTTTGTGCTAGCTCTTTGAAACTTGACACAACAAAGCAGTTTCAAGTTCTATCTCTATGGTTTGTTTGCTGTTGATGTACCCTAAGCGGAGACTGGCGAGAATCACTTTCATGGAAAGGGCCTGCCTAGCTTCCAAAAAACTACGAGTTGCCTTAAATCTCAGCAAACACTTTTTCACCCAATCTTGATGAAACTTTCAGGTAATGATCAGTACACCAATCCCACTTGGCTCGCCAAATTTCGTTCTTCTAGGTTAAACCGTTCCTTGGCAGTAACCGGTTTCATTTTGAGGTTTCACTCTGTTTTCTCCTATAGGGATAGGTGTATTTGGAACTCTAAATCACACACGGTTTGTGCTAGCTCTTTGAAACTTGACACAATAAAGCAGTTTCAAGTTCTATCTCTATACTTTGTTTGCTGTTGATGTAGCCCTAAGCAGAGACTGGTGAGAATCACTTTCATGGAAAGGGCCTGCCAAGCTTCCAAAAAACTATGAGTTGCCTGAAATCTCAGCACACACTTCTTCACCCAATCTTGATGAAACTTTCAGGTAATGATCAGTACACCAATCCACTTGGCTCGCCAAATTTCGTTCTTCTAGGTTAAACCGTTCGTTGGCAGTAACCGGTTTCATTTTGAGGTTTCACTCTGTTTTCTCCTATAGGGATACATGTATTTGGAACTCTAAATCAAACACGGTTTGGGCTAGCTCTTTGAAACTTGACACAATAAAGCAGTTTCAAGTTCTATCTCTATGGTTTGTTTGCTGTTGATGTAGGCCTAAGCAGAGACTGGCGAGAATCACTTTCATGGAAAGGGCCTGCCAAGCTTCCAAAAAACTACGAGTTGCCTGAAATCTCAGCACACACTTTTTCACCCAATCTTGATGAAACATTCAGGTAATGATCAGTACACCAATCCCACTTGGCTCGCCAAATTTCGTTCTTCTAGGTTAAACCGTTCGTTGGCAGTAACCGGTTTCATTTTGAGGTTTCACTCTGTTTTCTCCTATAGGGATACGTGTATTTGGAACTCTAAATCAAACACGGTTTGTGCTAGCTCTTTGAAACTTGACACAATAAAGCAGTTTCAAGTTCTATCTCTATAGTTTGTTTGCTGTTGATGTAGCCCTAAGCAGAGACTGGTGAGAATCACTTTCATGGAAAGGGCCTGCCAAGCTTCCAAAAAACTACGAGTTGCATGAAATCTCAGCACACACTTTTTCACCCAATCTTGATGAAACTTTCCAGGTAATGATCAGTACACCAATGCCACTTGGCTCGCCAAATTTCGTTCTTCTAGGTTAAACCGTTCCTTGGCAGTAACCGGTTTCATTTTGAGGTTTCACTCTGTTTTCTCCTATAGGGATAGGTGTATTTGGAACTCTAAATCACACACGGTTTGTGCTAGCTCTTTGAAACTTGACACAATAAAGGAGTTTCAAGTTCTATCTCTATACTTTGTTTGCTGTTGATGTAGCCCTAAGCAGAGACTGGTGAGAATCACTTTCATGGAAAGGGCCTGCCAAGCTTCCAAAAACTACGAGTTGCCTGAAATCCCAGCACACACTTTTTCACCCAATCTTGATGAAACTTTCAGGTAATGATCAGTACACCAATCCCACTTGGCTCGCCAAATTTCGTTCTTCTAGGTTAAACCGTTCGTTGGCAGTAACCGGTTTCATTTTGAGGTTTCACTCTGTTTTCTACTATAGGGATACATGTATTTGGAACTCTAAATCAAACACGGTTTGTGCTAGCTCTTTGAAACTGACACAATAAAGCAGTTTCAAGTTCTATCTCTATGGTTTGTTTGCTGTTGATGTAGGCCTAAGCAGATACTGGCGAGAATCACTTTCATGGAAAGGGCCTGCCAAGCTTCCAAAAAACTACGAGTTGCCTGAAATCTCAGCACACACTTTTTCACCCAATCTTGATGAAACATTCAGGTAATGATCAGTACACCAATCCCACTTGGCTCGCCAATTTCGTTCTTCTAGGTTAAACCGTTCGTTGGCAGTAACCGGTTTCATTTTGAGGTTTCACTCTGTTTTCTCCTATAGGGATACATGTATTTGGAACTCTAAATCAAACACGGTTTGTGCTAGCTCTTTGAAACTTGACACAATAAAGCAGTTTCAAGTTCTATCTCTATGGTTTGTTTGCTGTTGATGTAGCCCTAAGCAGAGACTGGCGAGAATCACTTTCATGGAAAGGGCCTGCCAAGCTTCCAAAAAACCTACGAGTTGCCTGAAATCTCAGCACACACTTTTTCACCCAATCTTGATGAAACATTCAGGTAATGATCAGTACACGAATCCCACTTGGCTCGCCAAATTTCGTTCTTCTAGGTTAACCGTTCGTTGGCAGTAACCGGTTTCATTTTGAGGTTTCACCTCTGTTTTCTCCTATAGGGATACATGTATTTGGAACTCTAAATCAAACCCGGTTTGTGCTAGCTCTTTGAAACTTGACACAACAAAGCAGTTTCAAGTTCTATCTCTATGGTTTGTTTGCTGTTGATGTACCCTAGCGGAGACTGGCGAGAATCACTTTCATGGAAAGGGCCTGCCAAGCTTCCAAAAAACTACGAGTTGCCTTAAATCTCAGCAAACACTTTTTTCACCCAATCTTGATGAAACTTTCAGGTAATGATCAGTACATCAATCCCACTTGGCTCGCCAAATTTCGTTCTTCTAGGTTAAACCGTTCCTTGGCAGTAACCGGTTTCATTTTGAGGTTTCACTCTGTTTTCTCCTATAGGGATACATGTATTTGGAACTCTAAATCAAACACGGTTTGTGCTAGCTCTTTGAAACTTGACACAATAAAGCAGTTTCAAGTTCTATCTCTATGGTTTGTTTGCTGTTGATGTAGCCCTAAGCAGAGACTGGCGAGAATCACTTTCATGGAAAGGGCCTTTTAAGCTTCCAAAAAACTACTAGTTTCCTGAAATCTCAGCACACACTTTTTCACCCAATCTTGATGAAACTTTCAGGTAATGATCAGTACACCAATCCCACTTGGCTGGCCAAATTTCGTTCTTCTAGGTTTAACCGTTCGTTGGCAGTAACCGGTTTCATTTTGAGGTTTCACTCTGTTTTCTCCTATAGGGATACATGTATTTGGAACTCTAAATCAAACCCGGTTTGTGCTAGCTCTTTTAAACTTGACACAACAAAGCAGTTTCAAGTTCTATCTCTATGGTTTGTTTGCTGTTGATGTAGCCCTAAGCGGAGACTGGCGAGAATCACTTTCATGGAAAGGGCCTGCCAAGATTCCAAAAAACTACGAGTTGCCTGAAATCTCAGCAAACACTTTTTCACCCAATCTTGATGAAACTTTCAGGTAATGATCAGTACACCAATCCCACTTGGCTCGCCAAATTTCGTTCTTCTAGGTTAAACCGTTCGTTGGCAGTAACCGGTTTCATTTTGAGGTTTCACTCTGTTTTCTCCTATAGGGATACATGTATTTGGAACTCTAAATCAAACACGGTTTGAGCTAGCTCTTTGAAACTTGACACAATAAAGCAGTTTCAAGTTCTATCACTATGGTTTGTTTCCTGTTGATGTAGCCCTAAGCAGAGACTGGCGAGAATCACTTTAATGGAAAGGGACTGCCAAGCTTCCAAAAAACTACTAGTTGCCTGAAATCTCAGCATACACTTTTTCACCCAATCTTGATGAAACTTTCAGGTAATGGTCAGTACACCAATCCCACTTGGCTCGCCAAATTTCGTTCTTCTAGGTTAAACCGTTCGTTGGCAGTAACCGGTTTCATTTTGAGGTTTCACTCTGTTTTCTCCTATAGGGATACATGAATTTGGAACTCTATATCAAACACGGTTTGTGCTAGCTCTTTGAAACTTGACACAATAAAGCAATTTCAAGTTCTATCTCTATGGTTTGTTTGCTGTTGATGGAGCCCTAAGCAGAGACTGGCGAGAATCACTTTCATGGAAAGGGCCTGCCAAGCTTCCAAAAAACTAGGAGTTCCATGAAATCTCAGCAAACACTTTTTCACTCAATCTTGATGATACTTTCAGGTAATGATCACTACACCAATCCCACTTGGCTCGCCAAATTTCATTCTTCTAGGTTAAACCGTTCGTTGGCAGTAACCGGATTCATTTTGAGGTTTCACTCTGTTTTCTCCAAAGGGATACATGTATTTGGAACTGTAAATGAAACACGGTTTGTGCTAGCTCTTTGAATCTTGACACAATAAAGCAGTTTCAAGTTCTATCTCTATGGTTTGTTTGCTGTTGATGTAGCCCTAAGCAGAGACTGGCGAGAATCACTTTAATGGAAAGGGCCTGCCAAGCTTCCAAAAAACTAAGAGTTGCATGAAATCTCAGCACACACTTTTTCACCCAATCTTGATGATACTTTCAGGTAATGATCAGTACACCAATCCCAGTTGGCTCCCCAAATTTCGTTCTTCTAGGTTAAACCGTTCGTTGGCAGTAACCGGATTCATTTTGAGGTTTCACTCTGTTTTCTCCAAAGGGATACATGTATTTGGAACTCTAAATCAAACACGGTTTGTGCTAGTTCTTTGAAACTTGACACAATAAAGCAGTTTCACGTTCTATCTCCATGGTTTGTTTGCTGTTGATATAGCCCTAAGCAGAGACTGGTGAGAATCACTTTCATGGAAAGGGCCTGCCAAGCTTCCAAAAAACTACGAGTTGCCTGAAATTTCAACACACACTTTTTCACCCAATCTTGATGAAACTTTCAGGTAATGATAAGTACACCAATCCCACTTGGCTCGCCAAATTTCGTTCTTCTAGGTTAAACCGTTCGTTGGCAGTAACCGGTTTCATTTTGAGGTTTCACTCTGTTTTCTCCTATAGGGATACATGTATTTGGAACTCTAAATCAAACACGGTTTGTGCTAGCTCTTTGAAACTTGACACAATAAAGCAGTTTCAAGTTCTATCTCTATGGTTTGTTTGCTGTTGATGTAGCCCTAAACAGAGACTGGCGAGAATCACTTTCATGGAAAGGGCCTGCCAAGCTTCCAAAAAACTACGAGTTTCCTGAAATCTCAGCAAACACTTTTTCACCCAATCTTGATGATACTTTCAGGTAATGATCAGTACACCAATCCCACTTGGCTCGCCAAATTTCGTTTTTCTAGGTTAAACCGTTCGTTGGCAGTAACCGGTTTCATTTTGAGGTTTCACTCTGTTTTGTGCTATAGGGATACGTGTATTTGGAACTCTAAATCAAACACGGTTTGTGCTAGCTCTTTGAACCTTGACACAATAAAGCAGTTTCAAGTTCTATCTCTATGGTTTGTTTGCTGTTGATGTAGCGCTAAGCAGAGACTGGCGAGAATCACTTTCATGGAAAGGGCCTGCCAAGCTTCCAAAAAACTACGAGTTGCCTGAAATCTCAGCAAACACTTTTTCACCCAATCTTGAAAATACTTTCAGGTAATGATCAGTACACCAATCCCACTTGGCTCGCCAAATTTCGTTCTTCTAGGTTAAACCGTTCGTTGTCAGTTACCGGTTCCATTTTGAGGTTTCACTCTGTTTTCTCCTATAGGGGTACATGTATTTAAAACTCTAAATCAAACACGGTTTTTGCTAGCTCATTGAAACTTGACACAATAAAGCAGTTTCAAGTTCTATCTCTATGGTTTGTTTGCTGTTGATGTAGCCCTAAGCAGAGACTGGCGAGAATCACTTTCATGGAAAGGGCCTGCCAAGCTTCCAAAAAACTATGAGTTGCCTGAAATCTCAGCTAACACTTTTTCACCCAATCTTGATAAAACTTTCAGGTAATGATCACTACACCAATCCCACTTGGCTCGCCAAATTTCGTTCTTCTAGGTTAAACCGTTCGTTGGCAGTAACCGGTTTCATTTTGAGGTTTCACTCTGTTTTCTCCTATAGGGATACACGTATTTGGAACTCTAAATCAAACACGGTTTGTGCTAGCTCTTTGAAACTTGACACAATAAAGTAGTTTCAAGTTCTATCTCTATGGTTTATTTGCTGTTGATGTAGCCCTAAGCAGAGACTGGCGAGAATAACTTACATGGAAAGGGCCTGCCAAGCTTCCAAAAAACTAACAGTTGCCTGAAATCTCAGCACACACTTTTTCACCCAATCTTGATGAAACTTTCAGGTAATTATCAGTACACCAATCCCACTTGGCTCGCCAAATTTTGTTCTTCCAAGTTAAACCGTTAGTTGGCAGTAACCGGTTTCATTTTGAGGTTTCACTCTGTTTTCTCCTATAGGGATACATGTATTTGGAACTCTAAATCAAACACGGTTTGTGCTAGCTCTTTGAAACTTGACACAATAAAGCAGTTTCAAGTTCTATCTCTATGGTTTGTTTGCTGTTGATGTAGCCCTAAGCAGAGACTGGCGAGAATCACTTTCATGGAAAGGGCCTGCCAAGCTTCCAAAAAAATACGAGTTGCCTGAAATCTCAGCACACACTTTTTCACCCAATCTTGATGAAACTTTCAGGTAATGATCAGTACAACAATCCCACTTCGCTCGCCAAATTTCGTTCTTCTAGGTTAAACCGTTCGTTGGCAGTAACCGGTTTCATTTTGAGGTTTCACTCTGTTTTCTCCTATAGGGATACATGTATTTGGAACTCTAAATCAAACACGGTTTGTGCTAGCTCTTTGAAACTTGACACAATAAAGCAGTTTCAAGTTCTATCTCTATGGTTTGTTTGCTGTTGATGTAGCCCTAAGCAGAGACTGGCGAGAATCACTTTCATGGAAAAGGCCTGCCAAGCTTCCAAAAAACTACGAGTTGCCTGAAATCTCAGCACACACTTTTTCACCCAATCTTGATGAAACTTTCAGGTAATGATCAGTACACCAATCCCACTTGGCTCACCAAATTTCGTTCTTCTAGGTTAAACCGTTCGTTTGCAGTAACCGGTTTCATTTTGAGGTTTCACTCTGTTTTCTCCTATAGGGATACATGTATTTGGAACTCTAAATCAAACACGGTTTGTGCTAGCTCTTTGAAATTTGACACAATAAAGCAGTTTCAAGTTCTGTCTCTATGGTTTGTTTGCTGTTGATGTAGCCCTTAGCAGAGACTGGCGAGAATCACTTTCATGGAAAGGGCCTGCCAAGCTTACAAAAAACTACGAGTTGCCTGAAATCTCAGCACACACTTTTTCACCCAATCTTGATGAAACTTTCAGGTAATGATCAGTACACCAATCCCACTTGGCTCGCCAAATTTCGTTCTTCTAGGTTAAACCGTTCGTTGGCAGTAACCGGTTTCATTTTGAGGTTTCACTCTGTTTTCTCCTATAGGGATACATGTATTTGGAACTCTAAATCAAACACGGTTTGTGGTAGCTCTTTGAAACTTGACACAATAAAGCAGTTTCAAGTTCTATCTCTATGGTTTGTTTGCTGTTGATGTAGCACTAAGCAGAGACTGGCGAGAATCACTTTCATGGAAAGGGCCTGCCAAGCTTCCAAAAAACTACGAGTTGCCTGAAATCTCAGCACACACTTTTTCACCCAATCTTGATGATACTTTCAGGTAATGATCAGTATACCAATCCCACTTGGCTCGCCAAATTTCGTTCTTCTAGGTTAAACCATTCGTTGGCAGTAACCGGTTTCATTTTGAGGTTTCACTCTGTTTTCTCCTATAGGGATACATGTATTTGGAACTCTAAATCAAACACGGTTTGTGCTAGCTCTTTGAAACTTGACACAATAAAGCAGTTTCAAGTTCTATCCCTATGGTTTGTTTGCTGTTGATGTAGCCCTAAGCAGAGACTGGCGAGAATCACTTTCATGGAAAGGGCCTGCCAAGCTTCCAAAAACTAGGAGTTGCCTGAAATCTCAGCAAACACTTTTTCACCCAATCTTGATGAACCTTTCAGGTAATGATCAGTACACCAATCCCACTTGGCTCGCCAAATTTCGTTCTTCTAGGTTAAACCGTTCGTTGGCAGTAACCGGTTTCATTTTTAGGTTTCACTCTGTTTTCTCCTATAGGGATACATGTATTTGGAACTCTAAATCAAACACGGTTTGTGCTAGCTCTTTGAAACTTGACACAATAAAGCAGTTTCAAGTTCTATCTCTATGGTTTTTTTGCTGTTGATGTAGCCCTAAGCAGAGACTGGCGAGATTCACTTTCATGGAAAGGGCCTGCCAAGCTTCCAAAAAACTACGAGTTGCCTGAAATCTCAGCAAACACTTTTTCACCCAATCTTGATGTATCTTTCAGGTAATGATCAGTACACTAATCCCACTTGGCTCGCCAAATTTCGTTCTTCTAGGTTAAACCGTTCCTTGGCAGTAACCGGTTTCATTTTGAGGTTTCACTCTGTTTTCTCCTATAGGGATACATGTATTTGGAACTCTAAATCAAACACGGTTTGTGCTAGCTCTTTGAAACGTGACACATTAAAGCAGTTTCAAGTTCTATCTCTATGGTTTGTTTGCTGTTGATGTAGCCCTAAGCAGAGACTGGCGAGAATCACTTTCATGGAAAAGGCCTGCCAAGCTTCCAAAAAACTACGAGTTGCCTGAAATCTCAGCACACACTTTTTCACCCAATCTTGATGAAACTTTCAGGTAATGATCAGTACACCAATCCCACTTGGCTCACCAAATTTCGTTCTTCTAGGTTAAACCGTTCGTTGGCAGTAACCGGTTTCATTTTGAGGTTTCACTCCGTTTTCTCCTATAGGGATACATGTATTTGGAACTCTAAATCAAACACGGTTTGTGCTAGCTCTTTGAAATTTGACACAATAAAGCAGTTTCCAGTTCTGTCTCTATGGTTTGTTTGCTGTTGATGTAGCCCTTAGCAGAGACTGGCGAGAATCACTTTCATGGAAAGGGCCTGCCAAGCTTACAAAAAACTACGAGTTGCCTGAAATCTCAGCACACACTTTTTCACCCAATCTTGATGAAACTTTCAGGTAATGATCAGTACACCAATCCCACTTGGCTCGCCAAATTTCGTTCTTCTAGGTTAAACCGTTCGTTGGCAGTAACCGGTTTCATTTTGAGGTTTCACTCTGTTTTCTCCTATAGGGATACATGTATTTGGAACTCTAAATCAAACACGGTTTGTGGTAGCTCTTTGAAACTTGACACAATAAAGCAGTTTCAAGTTCTATCTCTATGGTTTGTTTGCTGTTGATGTAGCACTAAGCAGAGACTGGCGAGAATCACTTTCATGGAAAGGGCCTGCCAAGCTTCCAAAAAACTACCAGTTGCCTGAAATCTCAGCACACACTTTTTCACCCAATCTTGATGATACTTTCAGGTAATGATCAGTATACCAATCCCACTTGGCTCGCCAAATTTCGTTCTTCTAGGTTAAACCATTCGTTGGCAGTAACCGGTTTCATTTTGAGGTTTCACTCTGTTTTCTCCTATAGGGATACATGTATTTGGAACTCTAAATCAAACACGGTTTGTGCTAGCTCTTTGAAACTTGACACAATAAAGCAGTTTCAAGTTCTATCCCTATGGTTTGTTTGCTGTTGATGTAGCCCTAAGCAGAGACTGGCGAGAATCACTTTCATGGAAAGGGCCTGCCAAGCTTCCAAAAACTACGAGTTGCCTGAAATCTCAGCAAACACTTTTCCACCCAATCTTGATGAAACTTTCAGGTAATGATCAGTACACCAATCCCACTTGGCTCGCCAAATTTCGTTCTTCTAGGTTAAACCGTTCGTTGGCAGTAACCGGTTTCATTTTGAGGTTTCACTCTGTTTTCTCCTATAGGGATACATGTATTTGGAACTCTAAATCAAACACGGTTTGTGGTAGCTCTTTGAAACTTGACACAATAAAGCAGTTTCAAGTTCTATCTCTATGGTTTTTTTGCTGTTGATGTAGCCCTAAGCAGAGACTGGCGAGATTCACTTTCATGGAAAAGGCCTGCCAAGCTTCCAAAAAACTACGAGTTGCCTGAAATCTCAGCACACACTTTTTCACCCAATCTTGATGAAACTTTCAGGTAATGATCAGTACACCAATCCCACTTGGCTCACCAAATTTCGTTCTTCTAGGTTAAACCGTTCGTTGGCAGTAACCGGTTTCATTTTGAGGTTTCACTCTGTTTTCTCCTATAGGGATACATGTATTTGGAACTCTAAATCAAACACGGTTTGTGCTAGCTCTTTGAAACTTGACACAATAAAGCAGTTTCAAGTTCTATCTCTATGGTTTTTTTGCTGTTGATGTAGCCCTAAGCAGAGACTGGCGAGATTCACTTTCATGGAAAGGGCCTGCCAAGCTTCCAAAAAACTACGAGTTGCCTGATTTCTCAGCAAACACTTTTTCACCCAATCTTGATGTATCTTTCAGGTAATGATCAGTACACTAATCCCACTTGGCTCGCCAAATTTCGTTCTTCTAGGTTAAACCGTTCCTTGGCAGTAACCGGTTTCATTTTGAGGTTTCACTCTGTTTTCTCCTATAGGGATACATGTATTTAAAACTCTAAATCAAACACGGTTTGTGCTAGCTCTTTGAAACTTGACACATTAAAGCAGTTTCAAGTTCTATCTCTATGGTTTGTTTGCTGTTGATGTAGCCCTAAGCAGAGACTGGCGAGAATCACTTTCATGGAAAAGGCCTGCCAAGCTTCCAAAAAACTACGAGTTGCCTGAAATCTCAGCACACACTTTTTCACCCAATCTTGATGAAACTTTCAGGTAATGATCAGTACACCAATCCCACTTGGCTCACCAAATTTCGTTCTTCTAGGTTAAACCGTTCGTTGGCAGTAACCGGTTTCATTTTGAGGTTTCACTCTGTTTTCTCCTATAGGGATACATGTATTTGGAACTCTAAATCAAACACGGTTTGTGCTAGCTCTTTGAAATTTGACACAATAAAGCAGTTTCAAGTTCTGTCTCTATGGTTTGTTTGCTGTTGATGTAGCCCTTAGCAGAGACTGGCGAGAATCACTTTCATGGAAAGGGCCTGCCAAGCTTACAAAAAACTACGAGTTGCCTGAAATCTCAGCACACACTTTTTCACCCAATCTTGATGAAACTTTCAGGTAATGATCAGTACACCAATCCCACTTGGCTCGCCAAATTTCGTTCTTCTAGGTTAAACCGTTCGTTGGCAGTAACCGGTTTCATTTTGAGGTTTCACTCTGTTTTCTCCTATAGGGATACATGTATTTGGAACTCTAAATCAAACACGGTTTGTGGTAGCTCTTTGAAACTTGACACAATAAAGCAGTTTCAAGTTCTATCTCTATGGTTTGTTTGCTGTTGATGTAGCACTAAGCAGAGACTGGCGAGAATCACTTTCATGGAAAGGGCCTGCCAAGCTTCCAAAAACTACCAGTTGCCTGAAATCTCAGCACACACTTTTTCACCCAATCTTGATGATACTTTCAGGTAATGATCAGTATACCAATCCCACTTGGCTCGCCAAATTTCGTTCTTCTAGGTTAAACCATTCGTTGGCAGTAACCGGTTTCATTTTGAGGTTTCACTCTGTTTTCTCCTATATGGATACATGTATTTGGAACTCTAAATCAAACACGGTTTGTGCTAGCTCTTTGAAACTTGACACAATAAAGCAGGTTCAAGTTCTATCCCTATGGTTTGTTTGCTGTTGATGTAGCCCTAAGCAGAGACTGGCGAGAATCACTTTCATGGAAAGGGCCTGCCAAGCTTCCAAAAACTACGAGTTGCCTGAAATCTCAGCAAACACTTTTTCACCCAATCTTGATGAAACTTTCAGGTAATGATCAGTACACCAATCCCACTTGGCTCGCCAAATTTCGTTCTTCTAGGTTAAACCGTTCGTTGGCAGTAACCGGTTTCATTTTGAGGTTTCACTCTGTTTTCTCCTATAGGGATACATGTATTTGGAACTCTAAATCAAACACGGTTTGTGCTAGCTCTTTGAAACTTGACACAATAAAGCAGTTTCAAGTTCTATCTCTATGGTTTTTTTGCTGTTGATGTAGCCCTAAGCAGAGACTGGCGAGATTCACTTTCATGGAAAGGGCCTGCCAAGCTTCCAAAAAACTACGAGTTGCCTGAAATCTCAGCAAACACTTTTTCACCCAATCTTGATGTATCTTTCAGGTAATGATCAGTACACTAATCCCACTTGGCTCGCCAAATTTCGTTCTTCTAGGTTAAACCGTTCCTTGGCAGTAACCGGTTTCATTTTGAGGTTTCACTCTGTTTTCTCCTATAGGGATACATGTATTTGGAACTCTAAATCAAACACGGTTTGTGCTAGCTCTTTGAAACTTGACACAATAAAGCAGATTCAAGTTCTATCTCTATGGTTTGTTTGCTGTTGATGTAGCCCTAAGCAGAGACTGGCGAGAATCACTTTTATGGAAAAGGCCTGCCAAGCTTCCAAAAAACTACGAGTTGCCTGAAATCTCAGCACACACTTTTTCACCCAATCTTGATGAAACTTTCAGGTAATGATCAGTACACCAATCCCACTTGGCTCACCAAATTTCGTTCTTCTAGGTTAAACCGTTCGTTGGCAGTAACCGGTTTCATTTTGAGGTTTCACTCTGTTTTCTCCTATAGGGATACATGTATTTGGAACTCTAAATCAAACACGGTTTGTGCTAGCTCTTTGAAACTTGACATAATAAAGTAGTTTCAAGTTCTATCTCTATGGTTTGTTTGCTGTTGATGTAGCCCTAAGCAGAGACTAGCGAGAATCACTTTCATGGAAAGGGCCTGCCAAGATTCCAAAAAACTACGAGTTGCCTGAAATCTCAGCAAACACTTTTTCAACCAATCTTGATGAATCTTTCAGGTAATGATCAGTACACCAATCCCACTTGGCTCGCCAAATTTCGTTCTTCTAGGTTAAACCGTTCGTTGGCAGTAACCGGTTTCATTTTGAGGTTTCACTCTGTTTTCTCCTATAGGGATACATGTATTTGGAACTCTAAATCAAACACGGTTTGTGCTAGCTCTTTGAAACTTGACACAATAAAGCAGTTTCAAGTTCTATCTCTATGGTTTGTTTGCTGTTGATGTAGCCCTAAGCAGAGACTGGCGAGAATCACTTTCATGGAAAGGGCCTGCCAAGCTTCCAACAAACTACGAGTTGCCTGAAATCTCAGCAAACACTTTTTCACCCAATCTTGATGCAACTTTCAGGTAATGATCAGTACACCAATCCCACTTGGCTCACCAAATTTCGTTCTTCTAGGTTAAACCGTTCGTTGGCAGTAACCGGTTTCACTTTGAGGTTTCACTCTGTTTTCTCCTATAGGGAAACATGTATTTGGAACTCTAAATCAAACACGGTTTGTGCTAGCTCTTTGAAACTTGACACAATAAAGCAGTTTCAAGTTCTATCTCTATGATTTGTTTGCTGTTGATGTAGCCCTTAGCAGAGACTGGCGAGAATCACTTTCATGGAAAGGGCCTGCCAAGCTTCCAAAAAACTACGAGTTGCCTGAAATCTCAGCAAACACTTTTTCACCCAATCTTGATGAAACTTTCAGGTAATGATCAGTACACCAATCCCACTTGGCTCGCCAAATTTCGTTCTTCTAGGTTAAACCGTTCGTTGGCAGTAACCGGTTTCATTTTGAGGTTTCACTCTGTTTTCTACTATTGGGATACATGTATTTGGAACTCTAAATCAAACACGGTTTGTGCTAGCTCTTTGAAACTTGACACAATAAAGCAGTTTCAAGTTCTATCTTTATGGTTTGTTTGCTGTTGATGTAGCCCTAAGCAGAGTCTGGCGAGAATCACTTTCATGGAAAGGGCCTGCCAAGCTTCCAAAAAAATACTAGTTGCCTGAAATCTCAGCACACACTTTTTCACCCAATCTTGATGAAACTTTCAGGTAATGATCAGTACACCAATCCCACTTGGCTCGCCAAATTTCGTTCTTCTAGGTTAAACCGTTCGTTGGCAGTAACCGGTTTCATTTTGAGGTTTCACTCTGTTTTCTCCTATAGGGATACATGTATTTGGAACTCTAAATCAAACACGGTTTGTGCTAGCTCTTTGAAACTTGACACAATAAAGCAGTTTCAAGTTCTATCTCTATGGTTTGTTTGCTGTTGATGTAGCCCTAAGCAGAGACTGGCGAGAATCACTTTCATGGAAAAGGCCTGCCAAGCTTCCAAAAAACTACGAGTTGCCTGAAATCTCAGCACACACTTTTTCACCCAATCTTGATGAAACTTTCAGGTAATGATCAGTACACCAATCCCACTTGGCTCACCAAATTTCGTTCTTCTAGGTTAAACCGTTCGTTGGCAGTAACCGGTTTCATTTTGAGGTTTCACTCTGTTTTCTCCTATAGGGATACATGTATTTGGAACTCTAAATCAAACACGGTTTGTGCTAGCTCTTTGAAACTTGACACAATAAAGCAGTTTCAAGTTCTATCTCTATGGTTTGTTTGCTGTTGATGTAGCCCTTAGCAGAGACTGGCGAGAATCACTTTCATGGAAAGGGCCTGCCAAGCTTACAAAAAACTACGAGTTGCCTGAAATCTCAGCACACACTTTTTCACCCAATCTTGAAGAAACTTTCAGGTAATGATCAGTACACCAATCCCACTTGGCTCGCCAAATTTCGTTCTTCTAGTTAAACCGTTCGTTGTCAGTTACCGGTTTCATTTTGAGGTTTCACTCTGTTTTCTCCTATAGGGATACATGTATTTGGAACTCTAAATCAAACACGGTTTTTGCTAGCTCTTTGAAACTTGACACAATAAAGCAGTTTCAAGTTCTATCTCTATGGTTTGTTTGTTGTTGATGTAGCCCTAAGCAGAGACTGGCGAGAATCACGTTCATAAAAAGGGCCTGCCAAGCTTCCAAAAAACTGCGAGTTGCCTGAAATCTCAGCAAACACTTTTTCACCCAATCTTGATAAAACTTTCAGGTAATGATCACTACACCAATCCCACTTGTCTCGCCAAATTTCATTCTTCTAGGTTAAACCATTCGTTGGCAGTAACCGGTTTCATTTTGAGGTTTCACTCTGTTTTTTTCTACAGGGATACATGAATTTGGAACTCTAAATCAAACACGGTTTGTGCTAGCTCTTTGAAACTTGACACAATAAAGCAGTTTCAAGTTCTATCTCTATGGTTTGTTTGCTGTTGATGTAGCCCTAAGCAGAGACTGGCGAGAATCACTTTCATGGAAAGAGCCTGCCAACCTTCCAAAAAACTACGAGTTGCCTGACATCTCAGCACACACTTTTTCACCCAATCTTGATGAAATTTCAGGTAATGATCAGTACACCACTCCCACTTGGCTCGCCAAATTTCGTTCTTCTAGGTTAAACCATTCGTTGGCTGTAACCGGTTTCATTTTGAGGTTTCACTCTGTTTTCTCCTATAGGGATACATGTATTTGGAACTCTAAATCAAACACGGTTTTTGCTAGCTCTTTGAAACTTGACACAATAAAGCAGTTTCAAGTTCTATATCTATGGTTTGTTTGTTGTTGATGTAGCCCTAAGCAGAGACTGGCGAGAATCACGTTCATAAAAAGGGCCTGCCAAGCTTCCAAAAAACTACGAGTTGCCTGAAATCTCAGCAAACACTTTTTAACCCAATCTTGATAAAACTTTCAGGTAATGATCACTACACCAATCCCACTTGGCTCACCAAATTTCGTTCTTCTAGGTTAAACCATTCGTTGGCAGTAATCGGTTTATTTTGAGGTTTCACTCTGTTTTCACCTATAGGGATACATGTATTTGGAACTCTAAATCAAACACGGTTTTTGCTAGCTCTTTGAAACTTGACACAATAAAGCAGTTTCAAGTTCTATCTCTATGGTTTGTTTGTTGTTGATGTAGCCCTAAGCAGATACAGGCGAGAATCACGTTCATAAAAAGGGCCTGCCCAGCTTCCAAAAAACTACGAGTTGCCTGAAATCTCAGCAAACACTTTTTCACCCAATCTTGATAAAACTTTCAGGTAATGATCAGTACACCAATCCCACTTGGCTCGCCAAATTTCATTCTTCTAGGTTAAACCATTCGTTGGCAGTAACCGGTTTCATTTTGAGGTTTCACTCTGTTTTCTCCAAAGGGATACATGTATTTGGAACTCTAAATCAAACACGGTTTGTGCTAGCTCTTTGAAACTTGACACAATAAAGCAGTTTCAGGTTCTTTCTCTATGGTTTGTTTGCTGTTGATGTAGCCCTAAGCAGAGACTGGCGAGAATAACTTTCATGGAAAGGGCTTGCCAAGCTTCCAAAAAACTACGAGTTGCCTGAAATCTCAGCACACACTTTTTCACCCAATCTTGATGAAACTTTCAGGTAATGATCAGTACACCAATCCCATTTGGCTCGCCAAATTTCGTTCTTCTAGGTTAAACGGTTCGTTGGCAGTAACCGGTTCCATTTTGAGGTTTCACTCTGTTTTCTCCTGTAGGGATACATGTATTTGGAACTCTAAATCAAACACGGTTTGTGCTAGCTCTTTGAAACTTGACACAATAAAGCAGTTTCAAGTTCTATCTCTATGGTTTGTTTGCTGTTGATGTAGCCCTAAGCAGAGACTGGCGAGAATCACTTTCATGGAAAGGGCCTGCCAAGCTTCCAAAAAACTAGGAGTTCCATGAAATCTCAGTAAACACTTTTTCACTCAATCTTGATGATACTTTCAGGTAATGATCAGTACACCAATCCCACTTGGCTCGCCAAATTTCGTTCTTCTAGGTTAAACCGTTCGTTGGCAGTAACCGGATTCATTTTGAGGTTTCACTCTGTTTTCTCCAAAGGGATACATGTATTTGGAACTGTAAATGAAACACGGTTTGTGCTAGCTCTTTGAAACTTGACACAATAAAGCAGTTTCAAGTTCTATCTCTATGGTTTGTTTGCTGTTGATGTAGCCCTAAGCAGAGACTGGCGAGAATCACTTTAATGGAAAGGGCCTGCCAAGCTTCCAAAAAACTACGAGTTTTCTGAAATCTCAGCACACACTTTTTCACCCAATCTTGATGAAACTTTCAGGTAATGATCAGTACACCAATCCCACTTGGCTCACCAAATTTCGTTCTTCTAGGTTAAACCGTTTGTTGGCAGTAACCGGTTTCATTTTGAGGATTCACTCTGTTTTCTCCTATAGGGATACGTGTATTTGGAACTCTAAATCAAACACGGTTTGTGCTAGCTCTTTGAAACTTGACACAATAAAGCAGTTTCAAGTTCTATCTCTATAGTTTGTTTGCTGTTGATGTAGCCCTAAGCAGAGACTGGCGAGAATCACTTTCATGGAAAGGGCCTGCCAAGCTTCCAAAAAACTACGAGTTGCCTGAAATCTCAGCACACACTTTTTCACCCAATCTTGATGAAACTTTCAGGTAATGATCAGTACACCAATCCCACTTGGCTCGCCAAATTTCGTTCTTCTAGGTTAATCCTTTCGTTGGCAGTAACCGGTTTCATTTTGAGGTTTCAATCTGTTTTCTCCTATAGGGATACATGTATTTGGAACTCTAAATCAAACACGGTTTGTGCTAGCTGTTTGAAACTTGACACAATAAAGCAATTTCAAGTTCTATCTCTATGGTTTGTTTGCTGTTGATGTAGCCCTAAGCAGAGACTGGCAAGAATCACTTTTATGGAAAGGGCCTGCCAAGATTCCAAAAAACTACGAGTTTCCTGAAATCTCAGCAAACACTTTTTCACCCAATCTTGATGATACTTTCAGGTAATGATCAGTACACCAATCCCACTTGGCTCGCCAAATTTCGTTCTTCTAGGTTAAACCGTTCGTTGGCAGTAACCGGTTTCATTTTGAGGTTTCACTCTGTTTTCTCCTATAGGGATACATGTATTTGGAACTCTAAATCACACCCGGTTTGTGCTAGCTCTTTGAAACTTGACAAAACAAAGCAGTTTCAAGTTCTATCTCTATGGTTTGTTTGCTGTTGATGTAGCCCTAAGCGGAGACTGGCGAGAATCACTTTCATGGAAAGGGCCTGCCAAGCTTCCAAAAAACTACGAGTTGCCTTAAATCTCAGCAAACACTTTTTCACCCAATCTTGATGAAACTTTCAGGTAATGATCAGTACACCAATCCCACTTGGCTCGCCAAATTTCGTTCTTCTAGGTTAAACCGTTCGTTGGCAGTAACCGGTTTCATTTTGAGGTTTCACTCTGTTTTCTCCTATAGGGATACGTGTATTTGGAACTCTAAATCAAACACGGTTTGTGCTAGCTCTTTGAAACTTGACACAATAAAGCAGTTTCAAGTTCTATCTCTATGGTTTGTTTGCTGTTGATGTAGCCCTAAGCAGAGACTGGCGAGAATCACTTTCATGGAAAGGGCCTGCCAACCTTCCAAAAAACTAGGAGTTCCATGAAATCTCAGCAAACACTTTTTCACTCAATCTTGATGATACTTTCAGGTAATGATCAGTACACCAATCCCACTTGGCTCGCCAAATTTCGTTCTTCTAGGGTAAACCGTTCGTTGGCAGTAACCGGATTCATTTTGAGGTTTCACTCTGTTTTCTCCAAAGGGATACATGTATTTGGAACTGTAAATGAAACACGGTTTGTGCTAGCTCTTTGAAACTTGACACAATAAAGCAGTTTCAAGTTCTATCTCTATGGTTTGTTTGTTGTTGATGTAGCCCTAAGCAGAGACTGGCGAGAATCACTTTCATGGAAAGGGCCTGCCAAGATTCCAAAAAACTACGAGTTGCCTGAAATCTCAGCAAACACTTTTTCACCCAATCTTGATGATACTTCCAGGTAATGATCAGTACACCAATCCCACTTGGCTAGCCAAATTTCTTTCTTCTAGGTTAAACCGTTCGTTGGCAGTAACCGGTTTCATTTTGAGGTTTCACTCTGTTTTCTCCTATAGGGATACGTGTATTTGGAACTCTAAATCAAACACGGTTTGTGCTAGCTCTTTGAAACTTGACACAATAAAGCAGTTTCAAGTTCTATCTCTATAGTTTGTTTGCTGTTGATGTAGCCTAAGCAGAGACTGGTGAGAATCACTTTCATGGAAAGGGCCTGCCAAGCTTCCAAAAAACTACGAGTTGTCTGAAATCTCAGCACACACTTTTTCACCCAATCTGATGAAACTTTCAGGTAATGATCAGTACACCAATCCCACTTGGTTCGCCAAATTTCGTTCTTCTACGTTAAACCGTTCGTTGGCAGTAACCGGTTTCATTTTGAGGTTTCACTCTGTTTTCTCCTATAGGGATACATGTATTTGGAACTCTAAATCAAACACGGTTTGTGCTAGCTCTTTGAAACTTGACACAATAAAGCAGTTTCAAGTTCTATCTCTATGGTTTGTTTGCTGTTGATGTAGCCCTAAGCAGAGACTGGCGAGAATCACTTTCATGGAAAGGGCCTGCCAAGCTTCCAAAAAACTAGGAGTTCCATGAAATCTCAGCAAACACTTTTTCACTCAATCTTGATGATACTTTCAGGTAATGATCAGTACACCAATCCCACTTGGCTCGCCAAATTTCGTTCTTCTAGGTTAAACCGTTCGTTGGCAGTAACCGGATTCATTTGAGGTTTCACTCTGTTTTCTCCAAAGGGATACATGTATTTGGAACTGTAAATGAAACACGGTTTGTGCTAGCTCTTTGAATCTTGACACAATAAAGCAGTTTCAAGTTGTATCTCTATGGTTTGTTTGCTGTTGATGTAGCCCTAAGCAGAGACTGGCGAGCATCACTTTAATGGAAAGGGCCTGCCAAGCTTCCAAAAAACTAAGAGTTGCATGAAATCTCAGCACACACTTTTTCACCCAATCTTGATGATACTTTCAGGTAATGATCAGTACACCAATCCCACGTGGCTCCCCAAATTTCGTTTCTTCTAAGTTAAACCGTTCGTTGGCAGTAACCGGTTTCATTTTGAGGTTTCACTCTGTTTTCTCCAAAGGGATACATGTATTTGGAACTCTAAATCAAACACGGTTTGTGCTAGTTCTTTGAAACTTGACACAATAAAGCAGTTTCACGTTCTTTCTCAATGGTTTGTTTGCTGTTGATATAGCCCTAAGCAGAGACTGGTGAGAATCACTTTCATGGAAAGGGCCTGCCAAGATTCCAAAAAACTACGAGTTGCCTGAAATTTCAGCACACACTTTTTCACCCAATCTTGATGAAACTTTCAGGTAATGATAAGTACACCAATCCCACTTGGCTCGCCAAATTTCGTTCTTCTAGGTTAAACCGTTCGTTGGCAGTAACCGGTTTCATTTTGAGGTTTCACTCTGTTTTCTCCTATAGGGATACATGTATTTGGAACTCTAAATCAAACACGGTTTCTGCTAGCTCTTTGAAACTTGACACAATAAAGCAGTTTCAAGTTCTATCTCTATGGTTTGTTTGCTGTTGATGTAGCCCTAAACAGAGACTGGCGAGAATCAATTTCATGGAAAGGGCCTGCCAAGCTTCCAAAAAACTACGAGTTCCCTGAAATCTCACCAAACACTTTTTCACCCAATCTTGAAAATACTTTCAGGTAATGATCAGTACACCAATCCCACTTGGCTCGCCAAATTTCGTTCTTCTAGTTAAACCGTTCGTTGTCAGTTACCGGTTTCATTTTGAGGTTTCACTCTGTTTTCTCCTATAGGGATACATGTATTTGGAACTCTAAATCAAACACGGTTTTTGCTAGCTCTTTGAAACTTGACACAATAAAGCAGTTTCAAGTTCTATCTCTATGGTTTGTTTGTTGTTGATGTAGCCCTAAGCAGAGACTGGCGAGAATCACGTTCATAAAAAGGGCCTGCCAAGCTTCCAAAAAACTGCGAGTTGCCTGAAATCTCAGCAAACACTTTTTCACCCAATCTTGATAAAACTTTCAGGTAATGGTCACTACACCAATCCCACTTGGCTCGCCAAATTTCATTCTTCTAGGTTAAACCATTCGTTGGCAGTAACCGGTTTCATTTTGAGGTTTCACTCTGTTTTTTTCTACAGGGATACATGAATTTGGAACTCTAAATCAAACACGGTTTGTGCTAGCTCTTTGAAACTTGACACAATAAAGCAGTTTCAAGTTGTATCTCTATGGTTTGTTTGCTGTTGATGTAGCACTATGCAGAGACTGGCGAGAATCACTTTCATGGAAAGAGCCTGCCAATCTTCCAAAAAACTACGAGTTGCCTGACATCTCAGCACACACTTTTTCACCCAATCTTGATGAAATTTCAGGTAATGATCAGTACACCAATCCCACTTGGCTCGCCAAATTTCGTTCTTCTAGGTTAATCCGTTCTTTGGCAGTAACCGGTTTCATTTTGAGGTTTCACTCTGTTTTCTCCTATAGGGATACATGTATTTGGAACTCTAAATCAAAGACGGTTTGTGCTAGCTCTTTGAAACTTGACACAATAAAGCAGTTTCAAGTTCTATCTCTATGGTTTGTTTGCTGTTGATGTAGCCCTAAGCAGAGACTGGCGAGAATCACTTTCATGGAAAGGGCCTGCCAAGCTTCCAAAAAACTACGAGTTGCCTGAAATCTCAGCAAACACTTTTTCACCCAATCTCGATGAAACTTTCAGGTAATGATCAGTACACAAATTCCACTTGGCTCGCAAATTTTCGTTCTTTTAGGTTAAACCGTTCGTTGGCGTAACCGGTTTCATTTTGAGGTTTCACTCTGTTTTCTCCTATAGTGATACAAGTATTTGGAACTCTAAATCAAACACGGTTTTGTGCTAGCTCTTTGAAACTTGACACAATAAAGCAGTTTCAAGTTCTACCTCTATGGTTTGTTTGCTGTTGATGTAGCCCTAAGCAGAGACTGGCGAGAATCACTTTCATGGAAAGGGCCTGCCAAGCCTCCAAAAAACTACGAGTTGCCTGAAATCTCAGCAATCACTTTTTTACCCAAACTTGAAAATACTTTCATGTAATGATCAGTACACCACTCCAACTTGGCTCGCCAAATTTCGTTCTTCTAGGTTAAACCGTTCGTTGGCAGTAACCGGTTTCATTTTGAGGTTTTACTCTGTTTTCTCCTAGAGGGATACATGTATTTGGAACTCTAAATCAAACACGGTTTGTGCTAGCTCTTTGAAACTTGACACAATAAAGCAGTTTCAAGTTCTATCTCTATGGTTTGTTTGCTGTTGATGTAGCCCTAAGCAGAGACTGGCGAGAATCACTTTCATGGAAAGGGCCTGCCAAGATTCCAAAACACTACGAGTTGCCTGAAATCTCAGCAAACACTTTTTCACCCAATCTTGATGAATCTTTCAGGTAATGATCAGTACACCAATCCCACTTGGCTCGCCAAATTTCGTTCTTCTAGGTTAAACAGTTTGTTGACAGTAACCAGTTTCATTTTGAGGTTTCACTCTGTTTTCTCCTATAGGGATACATGTATTTGGAACTCTAAATCAAACACGGTTTGTGCTAGCTCTTTGAAACTTGACACAATAAAGCAGTTTCAAGTTCTATCTCTATGGTTTGTTTGCTGTTGATGTAGCCCTAAGCAGAGACTGGCGAGAATCACTTTCATGGAAAGGGCCTGCCAAGATTCCAAACACTACGAGTTGCCTGAAATCTCAGCAAACACTTTTTCACCCAATCTTGATGAAACTTTCAGGTAATGATCAGTACACCAATCCCACTTGGCTCGCCAAATTTCGTTCTTCTAGGTTAAACCGTTCGTTGGCAGTAACCGGTTCCATTTTGAGGTTTCACTCTGTTTTCTCCTATAGGGATACATGTATTTGGAACTCTAAATCAAACACGGTTTGTGCTAGCTCTTTGAAGCTTGACACAATAAAGCAGGTTCAAGTTCTATCTCTATGGTTTGTTTGCTGTTGATGTAGCCCTAAGCAGAGACTGGCGAGAATCACTTTCATGGAAAGGGCCTGCCAAGCTTCCAAAGAACTACGAGTTGCCTGAAATCTCAGCAAACACTTTTTCACCCAATCTAGATGAAACTTTCAGGTAATGATCAGTACACCAATCCCACTTGGCTCGCCAAATTTCGTTCTTCTAGGTTAAACCGTTCGTTGGCAGTAACCAGTTTCATTTTGAGGTTTCACTCTGTTTTCTCCTATAGGGATACATGTATTTGGAACTCTAAATCAAACACGGTTTGTGCTAGCTCTTTGAAACTTGACACAATAAAGCAGTTTCAAGTTCTATCTCTATGGTTTGTTTGCTGTTGATGTAGCCCTAAGCAGAGACTGGCGAGAATCACTTTCATGAAAATGGCCTGACAAGCTTCCAAAAAACTAACAGTTGCCTGAAATATCAGCACACACTTTTTCACCCAATCTTGATGAAACTTTCAGGTAATGATCAGTACACCAATCCCACTTGGCTCGCCAAATTTCGTTCTTCTAGGTTAAACCGTTCGTTGGCAGTAACCGGTTTCATTTTGAGGTTTCACTCTGTTTTCTCCTAAAGGGATACATGTATTTGGAACTCTAAATCACACCCGGTTTGTGCTAGCTCTTTGAAACTTGACACAACAAAGCAGTTTCAAGTTCTATCTCTATGGTTTGTTTGCTGTTGATGTAGCCCTAAGCGGAGACTGGCGAGAACCACTTTCATGGAAAGGGCCTGCCAAGCTTCCAAAAAACTACGAGTTGCCTTAAATCTCAGCAAACACTTTTTCACCCAATCTTGATGAAACTTTCAGGTAATGATCAGTACACCAATCCCACTTGGCTCGCCAAATTTCGTTCTTCTAGGTTAAACCGTTCGTTGGCAGTAACCGGTTTCATTTTGAGGTTTCACTCTGTTTTCTCCTATAGGGATACGTGTATTTGGAACTCTAAATCAAACACGGTTTGTGCTAGCTCTTTGAAACTTGACACAATAAAGCAGTTTCAAGTTCTATCTCTATAGTTTGTTTGCTGTTGATGTAGCCCTAAGCAGAGACTGGCGAGAATCACTTTCATGGAAAGGGCCTGCCAAGCTTCCAAAAAACTACGAGTTGCCTGAAATCTCAGCACACACTTTTTCACCCAATCTTGATGAAACTTTCAGGTAATGATCAGTACACCAATCCCACTTGGCTCGCCAAATTTCGTTCTTCTAGGTTAATCCGTTCGTTGGCAGTAACCGGTTTCATTTTGAGGTTTCACTCTGTTTTCTCCTATAGGGATACATGTATTTGGAACTCTAAATCAAACACGGTTTGTGCTAGCTCTTTGAAACTTGACACAATAAAGCAGTTTCAAGTTTTATCTCTATGGTTTGTTTGCTGTTGATGTAGCCCTAAGCAGAGACTGGCGAGAATCACTTTCATGGAAAGGGCCTGCCAAGCTTCCAAAAAACTACGAGTTGCCTGAAATCTCAGCAAACACTTTTTCACCCAATCTTGATGAAACTTTCAGGTAATGATCAGTACACCAATCCCACTTGGCTCGCCAAATTTCGTTCTTCTAGGTTAAACCGTTCGTTGGCAGTAACCGGTTTCATTTTGAGGTTTCACTCTGTTTTCTCCTAAAGGGATACATGTATTTGGAACTCTAAATCACTCCCGGTTTGTGCTAGCTCTTTGAAACTTGACACAACAAAGCAGTTTCAAGTTCTATCTCTATGGTTTGTTTGCTGTTGATGTAGCCCTAAGCGGAGACTGGCGAGAATCACTTTCATGGAAAGGGCCTGCCAAGCTTCCAAAAAACTACGAGTTGCCTGAAATCTCAGCAAACACTTTTTCACCCAATCTTGATGAAACTTTCAGGTAATGATCAGTACACCAATCCCACTTGGCTCGCCAAATTTCGTTCTTCTAGGTTAAACCGTTCGTTGGCAGTAACCGGTTTCATTTTGAGGTTTCATTCTGTTTTCTCCTATAGGGGATACGTGTATTTGGAACTCTAAATCAAACACGGTTTGTGCTAGCTCTTTGAAACTTGACCCAATAAAGCAGTTTCAAGTTCTATCTCTATAATTTGTTTGCTGTTGATGTAGCCCTAAGCAGAGACTGGCGAGAATCACTTTCATGGAAAGGGCCTGCCAAGCTTCCAAAAAACTACGAGTTGCCTGAAATCTCAGCACACACTTTTTCACCCAATCTTGATGAAAATTTCAGGTAATGATCAGTACACCAATCCCACTTGGCTCGCCAAATTTCGTTCTTCTAGGTTAATCCGTTCGTTGGCAGTAACCGGTTTCATTTTGAGGTTTCACTCTGTTTTCCCATATAGGGATACATGTATTTGGAACTCTAAATCAAACACGGTTTGTGCTAGCTCTTTGAAACTTGACACAATAAAGCAGTTTCAAGTTCTATCTCTATGGTTTGTTTGCTGTTGATGTAGCCCTAAGCAGAGACTGGCGAGAATCACTTTCATGGAAAGGGCCTGCCAAGATTCCAAAAAACTACGAGTTTCCTGAAATCTCAGCAAACACTTTTTCACCCAATCTTGATGATACTTTCAGGTAATGATCAGTACACCAATCCCACTTGGCTCGCCAAATTTCGTTGTTCTAGGTTAAACCGTTCGTTGGCAGTAACCGGTTTCATTTTGAGGTTTCACTCTGTTTTCTCCTATAGGGATACGTGTATTTGGAACTCTAAATCAAACACGGTTTGTGCTAGCTCTTTGAAACTTGACACAATAAAGCAGTTTCAAGTTCTATCTCTATAGTTTGTTTGCTGTTGATGTAGCCCTAAGCAGAGACTGGTGAGAATCACTTTCATGGAAAGGGCCTGCCAAGCTTCCAAAAAACTACGAGTTGCATGAAATCTCAGCACACACTTTTTCACCCAATCTTGATGAAACTTTCAGGTAATGATCAGTACACCAATCCCACTTGGCTCACCAAATTTCGTTCTTCTAGGTTAAACCGTTCGTTGGCAGTAACCGGTTTCATTTTGAGGTTTCACTCTGTTTTCTCCTATAGGGATACATGTATTTGGAACTCTAAATCAAACACGGTTTGTGCTAGCTCTTTGAAACTTGACACAATAAAGCAGTTTCAAGTTCTATCTCTATGGTTTGTTTGCTGTTGATGTAGCCTAAGCAGAGACTGGCGAGAATCACTTTCATGGAAAGGGCCTGCCAAGCTTCCAAAAAACTAGGAGTTCCATGAAATCTCAGCAAACATTTTTTCACTCAATCTTGATGATACTTTCAGGTAATGATCAGTACACCAATCCCACTTGGCTCGCCAAATTTCGTTCTTCTAGGGTAAACCGTTCGTTGGCAGTAACCGGATTCATTTTGAGGTTTCACTCTGTTTTCTCCAAAGGGATACATGTATTTGGAACTGTAAATGAAACACGGTTTGTGCTAGCTCTTTGAAACTTGACACAATAAAGCAGTTTCAAGTTCTATCTCTATGGTTTGTTTGCTGTTGATGTAGCCCTAAGCGGAAACTGGCGAGAATCACTTTCATGGAAAGGGCCTGCCAAGCTTCCAAAAACCTACGAGTTGCCTTAAATCTCAGCAAACACTTTTTCACCCAATCTTGATGAAACTTTCAGGTAATGATCAGTACACCAATCCCACTTGGCTCGCCAAATTTCGTTCTTCTAGGTTAAACCGTTCG
>NW_027521220.1:0-36394 GCF_052094955.1 Ictidomys tridecemlineatus
TGAGATTTAAGGCAACTCGTAGTTTTTTGGAAGCTTGGCAACCCCTTTCCATGAAAGTGATTTTCGCCAGTCTCTGCTTAGGGCTACATCAATATCAAACAAACCATAAAGATAGAACTTGAAACTGCTTTATTGTGTCAAGTTTCACAGAGCGAGCACAAACCGTGTTTGATTTAGAGTTCCAAATACATGTATCCCTATAGGAGAAAACAGAGGGAAACCTAAAAATGAAAACGGTTACTGCAAACGAACGGTTTAACCTAGAAGAACGAAATTTGGTGAGCCAAGTGGTTTTGGTGTACTGATCATTACCTGAAAGAATCATCAAGATTGGGTGAAAAAATGTTTGCTGAGATTTCAGGCAACTAGTAGTTTCTTGGAAGCCTGGCAACCCCTTTCTATGAAAGTGATTTTCGCCAGTCAATGCTTAGGGCTACATCAACAGCAAACAAAGCATAGAGATATAACTTGAACCTGCTTTATTGTGTCAAGTTTCAAAGATCTAGCACAAACCGTGTTTGATTTAGAGTTCCAAATACATGTATCCCTATAGGAGAAAACAGAGTGAAACCTAAAAATGAAAACGGTTACTGCAAACGAACGTTTTAACCTAAAAGAACGAAATTTGGTGAGCCAAGTGGTTTTGGTGTACTGATCATTACCTGAAAGAATCATCAAGATTGGGTGAGAAAATGTTTGCTGAGATTTCAGGCAACTCGTAGTTTTTTGGAAGCTTGGCAACCCCTTTCCATGAAAGTGATTTTTGCCAGTCTCTGCTTAGGGCTACATCAACAGCAAACAAAGCATAGAGATAGAACTTGAAACTTCTTTATTGTGTCAAATTTCAAAGAGCTAGCACAAACCGTGTTTGATTTAGAGTTCCAAATACATGTATCCCTATAGGAGAAAACAGAGTGAAACCTAAAAATGAAAACGGTTACTGCAAACCAACGGTTTAACCTAGAAGAACGAAATTTGGTGAGTCAAGTGGTTTTGGTGTACTGATCATTACCTGAAAGAATCATCAAGATTGGGTGAAAAAATATTTGCTGAGATTTCAGGCAACTCGTAGTTATTTGGAAGCTTGGCAACATGTTTCCATGAAAGTGATTTTCGCCAGTCTCTCCTTAGGGCTACATCAACAGCAAACAAACCATAGAGATAGAACTTGAAACTGCTTTATTGTGTCAAGATTCAAAGAACTAGCACAAACCGTGTTTGATTTAGAGTTCCAAATACATGTATCCCTATAGGAGAAAACAGAGGGAAACCTAAAAATGAAAACGGTTACTACAAACGAACGGTTTAACCTAGAAGAAAGAAATTTGGTGAGCCAAGTGGTTTTGGTGTACTGATCATTTCCTGAAAGAATCATCAAGATTGGTTGAAAAAATATTTGCTGAGATTTCAGGCAACTCGTAGTTTTTTGGAAGCTTGGCAACCCCTTTCCATGAAAGTGATTTTCGCCAGTCTCTGCTTAGGGCTACATGAACAGCAAACAAAGCATAGAGAGAGAACTTGAAACTGCTTTATTGTGTCAAGTTTCAAAGAGCTAGCACAAACCGTGTTTGATTTAGAGTTCCATATACATGTATTCCTATAGGAGAAAACAGAGTGAAACCTAAAAGAGAAAACGGTTACTGCAAAGGAACGGTTTAACCTAGAAGAACGAAATTTGGTGAGCCAAGTGTTTTTCGTGTAATGATCATTACCTGAACGAATCATCAAGATTGGGTGAAAAAATGTTTGCTGAGATTTCAGGCAACTCGTAGTTTTCTGTAAGCTTGGCAACCCCTTTCCATGAAAGTGATTTTCGCCAGTCTTTGCTTAGGGCTACATCAACAGCAAAAAAAGCATAGAGATAGAACTGGAAACTGCTTTATTGTGTCAAGTTTCAAAGAGCTAGCACAAACCGAATTTGATTTAGAGTTTCAAATACATGTATCCCTATAGGAGAAAACAGAGTGAAACCTAAAAATGAAAACGGTTACTGAAAACGAAGGTTTAACCTAGAAGAACGAAATTTGGTGAGCCAAGTGGTTTTGGTGTACTGATCATTACCTGAAAGAATCATCAAGATTGGGTGAAAAAATGTTTGCTGAGATTTCAGGCAACTCGTAGTTTTTTGGAAGCCTGGCAACCCCTTTCTATGAAAGTGATTTTCGCCAGTCTCTGCTTAGGGCTACATCAACAGCAAACATATCATAGAGATAGAACTTGAAACTGCTTTATTGTGTCAAGATTCAAAGAACTAGCACAAACCCTGTTTGATTTAGAGTTCCAAATACATGTATCCGTATAGGAGAAAACAGAGTGAAACCTAAAAATGAAAACGGTTACTGCAAACGAACGGTTTAACCTAGAAGAACGAAATTTGGTGAGCCAAGTGGTTTTGGTGTACTGATCATTACCTGAAAGAATCATCAAGATTGAGTGAAAAAATGTTTGCTGAGATTTCAGGCAACTCGTAGTTATTTGGAAGCTTGGCAACCCCTTTCCATGAAAGTGATTTTCGCCAGTCTCTGCTTAGGGCTACATCAACAGCAAACAAACCATAGAGATATAACTTGAACCTGCTTTATTGTGTCAAGTTTCAAAGAGCTAGCACAAACCGTGTTTGATTTAGAGTTCCAAATACATGTATCCCTATAGGAGATAACAGAGTGAAACCTAAAAATGAAAACGGTTACTGCAAACGAACGATTTAACCTAGAGGAAAATTTGGTAGGCAAGTGGTTTTGGTGTACTGATCATTACCTGAAAGAATCATCAAGATTGGGAGGAAAAATGTTTGCTGAGATTTCAGGCAACTCGTAGTTTTTTGGAAGCTTGGCAACCCCTTTCCATGAAAGTGATTTTCGGCAGTCTCTGCTTAGGGCTACATCAACAGCAAACAAAGCATAGAGATAGAACTTGAAACTGCTTTATTGTGTCAAGTTTCAAAGAGCTACCACAAACCGTGTTTGATTTAGAGTTCCAAATACTTGTATCCCTATAGGAGAAAACAGAGTGAAACCTAAAAATGAAAACGGTTACTGCAAACGAACGGTTCAACCTAGAAGAAGGAAATTTGGTGAGCCAAGTGGTTTTGGTGTACTGATCATTACCTGAAAGAATCATCAAGATTGGGTGAGAAAATATTTGCTGAGATTTCAGGCAACTCATAGTTTTTCGGAAGCTTGGCAACCCCTTTCCATGAAAGTGATTTTCGCCAGTCTCTGCTTAGGGCTACATCAACAGCAAACAACGCATAGATATAGAACTTGAAACTGTTTTATTGTGTCAAGTTTCAAAGAGCTAGCACAAACCGTGTTTGATTTAGAGTACCAAATACATGTATCCCTATAGGAAAAAACAGAGTGAAACCTAAAAATGAAAACGGTTACTGCAAATGAACGGTTTAACCTAGAAGAACGCAATTTGGTGAGCCAAGTGGCTTTGGTGTACTGATCATTACCTGAAAGAATCATCAAGATTGGGTGAGAAAATGTTTGCTGAGATTTCAGGCAACTCGTAGTTTTTTGGAAGCTTGGAAACCCCTTTCCATGAAAGTGATTTTCGCCAGTCTCTGCTTAGGGCTACATCAACAGCAAACAAAGCATAGAGATAGAACTTGAAACTGCTTTATTGTGTCAAGTTTCAAAGAGCTAGCACAAACCATGTATGATTTAGAATTCCAAATACATGTATCCCTATAGGAGAAAACAGAGTGAAACCTAAAAATGAAAACGATTACTGCAAACCAACGGTTTAACCTAGAAGAACGAAATTTGGTGAGTCAAGTGGTTTTGGTGTACTGATCATTACCTGAAAGAATCATCAAGATTGGTTGAAAAAATGTTTGCTGAGATTTCAGGCAACTCGTAGTTATTTGGAAGCTTGGCAACCCCTTTCCATGAAAGTGATTTTCGCCAGTCTCTGCTTAGGGCTACATCAACAGTAAACAAAGCATAGAGATATAACTTGAACCTGCTTTATTGTGTCAAGTTTCAAAGAGCTAGCACAAACCGTGTTTGATTTAGAGTTCCAAATACATTTATCCCTATAGGAGAAAACAGAGTGAAACCTAAAAATGAAAACGGTTACTGCAAACGAACGGTTTAACCTAGAAGAACAAAATTTGGTGAGCCAAGTGGTTTTGGTGTACTGATCATTACCTGAAAGAATCATCAAGATTGGTAGAAAAAATGTTTGCTGAGATTTCAGGCAACTCGTAGTTTTTTGGAAGTAGGCAACCCCTTTCCATGAAAGTGATTTTCGCCAGCCTCTGCTTAGGGCTACATCAACAGCAAACAAAGCATAGAGATAGAACTTGAAACTGCTTTATTGTGTCAAGTTTCAAAAAGCTAGCACAAACTGTGTTTGATTTAGAGTTCCAAATACATGTATCCCTATAGGAGAAAACAGAGTGAAACCTAAAAATGAAAACGGTTACTGCAAAGGAACGGTTTAACCTAGAAGAACGAAATTTGGTGAGCCAAGTGGTTTTGGTGTACTGATCATTACCTGAAAGAATCATCAAGTTTGGGTGAGAAAATGTTTGTTGAGATTTCAGGTAACTCGTAGTTTTTTGGAAGCTTGGCAACCCCTTTCCATGAAAGTGATTTTCGCCAGTCTCTGCTTAGGGCTACATCAATAGCAAACAAACCATAAAGATAGAACTTGAAACTGCTTTATTGTGTCAAGTTTCACAGAGCTAGCACAAACCGTGTTTGATTTAGAGTTCCAAATACATGTATCCCTATAGGAGAAAACAGAGTGAAACCTAAAAATGAAAACGGTTACTGCAAACGAACGGTTTAACCTAGAAGAACGAAATTTTGGTGAGCCAAGTGGTTTTCGTGTACTGTTAATTACCTGAAAGAATCATCAAGATTGGGTGAAAACAATGTTTGCTGAGATTTCAGTAATCTCGTAGTTTTTTGGAAGCTTGGCAACCCCTTTCCATGAAAGTGATTTTCGCCAGTCTCTGCTTAGGGCTACATCAACAGCAAACAAAGCATAGAGATAGAACTTGAAACTGCTTTATTGTGTCAAGTTTCAAATAGCTAGCACAAACCGTGTTTGATTTAGAGTTCCAAATACATGTATGCCTATAGGAGAAAACAGAGGGAAACCTAAAAATGAAAATGGTTACTGCAAACGAACGGTTTAACCTAGAAGAACGAAATTTGGTGACCCAAGTGGTTTTGGTGTACTATCATTACCTGAAAGAATCATCAAGATTGGTTGAAAAAATGTTTGCTGAGATTTAAGGCAACTCGTAGTTTTTTGGAAGCTTGGCAACCCCTTTCCATGAAAGTGATTTTCGCCAGTCTCCGCTTAGGGCTACATCAACAGCAAACAAACCATAGAGATAGAACTTGAAACTGCTTTATTGTGTCAAGTTTCAAAGAACTAGCACAAACCGTGTTTGATTTAGAGTTCAAATACATGTATTCCTATAGGAGAAAACAGAGGGAAACCTAAAAATGAAAACGGTTACTACAAACGAACGGTTGAACCTAGAAGAAAAAAATTTGGTGAGCCAAGTGGTTTTGGTGTACTGATCATTACCTGAAACAATCATCAAGATCGGGTGAACAAATGTTTGCTGAGATTTAAGGCAACTCGTAGTTTTTTGGAAGCTTGGCAACCCCTTTCCATGAAAGTGATTTTCGCCAGTCTCTGCTTAGGGCTACATCAACAGCAAACAAACCATAGAGATAGAACATGAAACTGCTTTATTGTGTCAGGTTTCAAAGGGCTTGCACAAACCCTGTTTGATTTAGAGTTCCAAATACATGTATCCCTATAGGAGAAAACAGACTGAAACCTAAAAATAAAAACGGTTACTGCAAACGAACGGTTTAACCTAGAAGAACGAAATTTGTTGAGCCAAGTGGTTTTGGTGTACTGATCATTACCTGAAAGAATCATCAAGATTGGGTGAAAAAATGTTTGCTGAGATTTCAGGCAACTCGTAGTTTTTTGGAAGCTTGGCGACCCCTTTCCATGAAAGTGGTTTTCGCCAGTCTCTGCTTAGGGCTACATCAACAGCAAACAAAGCATAGAGATAGAACTTGAAACTGCTTTATTGTGTCAAGTTTCAAAGAGCTAGCACAAACCGTGTTTGATTTAGAGTTCCAAATACATGTATCCCTATAGGAGAAAACAGAGTGAAACTTAAAAATGAAAACGGTTACTGCAAACGAACGGTTTAACCTAGAAGAACGAAATTTGGTGAGCCAAGTGTTTTTGGTGTACTGATCATTACCTGAAAGAATCATCAAGATTGGGTGAGAAAATGTTTGTTGAGATTACAGGCAACTTGTAGTTTTTTGGAAGCTTGGCAACCCCTTTCCATAAAATTTATTTTCGCCAGTCTCTGCTTAGGGCTACATCAACAGCGAACAAAGCATAGAGATAGAACTTGAAACTGCTTTATTGTGTCAAGGTTCAAAGAGCTAGCACAAACCGTGTTTGATTTAGAGTTTCAAATACATGTATCCCTATAGGAGAAAACAGAGTGAAACCTGAAAATGAAAACGGATACTGCAAACGAACGGTTTAACCTAGAAGAATGAAATTTGGTGAGCGAAGTTCTTTTGGTGTACTGATAATTACCTGAAAGAATCATCAATATTGGGTGAAAAAATGTTTGCTGAGATTTCAGGCAACTCGTAGTTTTTTGGAAGCTTGGCAACCCCTTTCCATGATAGGGATTTTCGCCAGTCTCTGCTTAGGGCTACATCAACAGCAAACAAACCATAGAGATAGAACTTGAAAACTGCTTTATTGTGTCAAGTTTCAAAGAGCTAGCACAATCCGTGTTTGATTTAGAGTTCCAAATACATGTATCCCTATAGGAGAAAACAGAGTGAAACCTAAAAATGAAAAGGGTTACTGCAAACGAACGGTTTAACCTAGAAGAACGAAATTTGGTGAGCCAAGTGGTTTTGGTTACTGATCATTACCTGAAAGAATCATCAAGATTGGGTGAAAAAATGTTTGCTGAGATTTCAGGCAGCTCGTAGTTTTTTGGAAGCTTGGCAACCCCTTTCCATGAAAGTGATTTTCTCCAGTCTCTGCTTAGGGCTACATCAACAGCAAACAAACCATAGAGATAGATCTTGAAACTGCTTTATTGTGTCAAGTTTCAAAGAGCTAGCACAAACCGTGTTTCATTTAGACTTCCAAATACATGTATCCCTATAGGAGAAAACAGAGTGAAACCTGAAAATGAAAACGGTTACTGCAAATGAACGGTTTAAACTAGAAAAACGAAATTTTTTGAGTCAAGTGGTTTTAGTGTACTGATCATTACCTGAAAGAATCATCAAGATTGGGTGAAAAAATGTTTGCTGAGATTTCAGGCAACTCGTAGTTTTTTGGAAGCTTGGCAACCCCTTTCCATGAAAGTGATTTTCGCCAGTCTCTGGTTAGGGCTACATCAACAGCAAACAAAGCATAGAGATAGAACTTGAAACTGCTTTATTGTGTCAAGTTTCAAAGAGCTAGCACAAACCGTGTTTGATTTAGAGTTCCAAATACATGTATCCCTATAGGAGAAAACAGAGTGAAACCTGAAAATGAAAACGGTTACTGCAAACGAACGGTTTAACCTTGAAGAACGAAATATGGTGAGCCAAGTGGTTTTGGTGTACTGATCATTACCTGAAAGAATCATCAAGATTGGGTGAAAAATTTTTGCTGAGATTTCAGGCAACTCATAGTTTTTTGGAAGCTTGGCAACCCATTTCCATGAAAGTGATTTTCGCCAGTCTCTGCTTAGGGCTACATCAACAGCACACAAACCATAGAGATAGAACTGGAAACTGCTTTATTGTGTCAAGTTTCAAAGAGCTAGCACAAACCGTGTTTGATTTAGAGTTCCAAATACATGTATCCCTATAGGAGAAAACAGAGTGAAACCTAAAAATGAAAACGGTTACTGCAAACGAACGGTTTAACCTAGAAGAACGAAATTTGGAGAGCCAAGTGGTTTTGGTGAACTGATCATTACCTGAAAGAATCATCAAGATTGGGTGAAAAAATGTTTGCTGAGATTTCAGGCAACTCGTATATTTTTGGAAGCTTTGCAACCTATTTCCATGAAAGGGATTTTGGCCAGTCTCTGCTTAGGGCTACATCAACAGCAAACAAAGCATAGAGAAAGAACTGTAAACTGCTTTATTGTGTCAAGTTTCAAAGAGCTAGCACAAACCGTGTTTGATTTAGAGTTCCAAATACATGTATCCCTATAGGAGAAAAACAGAGTAAAACCTCAAAATGAAAACGGTTACTGCAAACGAACGGTTTAACCTAGAAGAACGAAATTTGGTGAGCCAAGTGGTTTTGGTGTACTGATCATTACCTGAAAGAATCATCAAGATTGGGTGAAAAAATGTTTGCTGAGATTTCAGGCAACTCGTAGTTTTTTGGAAGCTTGGCAACCCCTTTCCATGAAAGTGATTTTAGCCAGTCTCTGCTTAGGGCTACATCAACAGCAAACAAAGCATAGAGATAGAACTTGAAACTGCTTTATTGTGTCAAGTTTCAAAGAGCTAGCACAAACCGTGTTTGATTTAGAGTTCCAAATACATGTATCCCTATAGGAGTAAACAGAGTGAAACCTAAAAATGAAAACGGTTACTGCAAACGAACGGTTTAACCTAGAAGAACGAAATTTGGTGAGCCAAGTGGTTTTGGTGTACTGATCATTACCTGAGAGAATCATCAAGATTGGGTGAAAAAATGTTTGCTGAGATTTCAGGCAACTCGTAGTTTTTTGGAAGCTTGGCAACCCCTTTCCATGAAAGTGATTTTCTCCAGTCTCTGCTTAGGGCTACATCAACAGCAAACAAACCATAGAGATAGAACTTGAAACTGCTTTATTGTGTCAAGTTTCAAAGAGCTAGCACAAACCGTGTTTCATTTAGAGTTCCAAATACATGTATCCCTATAGGAGAAAACAGAGTGAAACCTGAAAATGAAAACGGTTACTGCAAATGAACGGTTTAAACTAGAAAAACGAAATTTTTTGAGTCAAATGGTTTTAGTGTACTGATCATTACCTGAAAGAATCATCAAGATTGGGTGAAAAAATGTTTGCTGAGATTTCAGGCAACTCGTAGTTTTTTGGAAGCTTGGCAACCCCTTTCCATGAAAGTGATTTTCGCCAGTCTCTGGTTAGGGCTACATCAACAGCAAACAAAGCATAGAGATAGAACTTGAAACTGCTTTATTGTGTCAAGTTTCAAAGAGCTAGCACAAACCGTGTTTGATTTAGAGTTCCAAATACATGTATCACTATAGGAGAAAACAGAGTGAAACCTGAAAATGAAAACGGTTACTGCAAACGAACGGTTTAACCTTGAAGAACGAAATTTGGTGAGCCAAGTGGTTTTGGTGTACTGATCATTACCTGAAAGAATCATCAAGATTGGGTGAAAAATTTTTGCTGAGATTTCAGGCAACTCATAGTTTTTTGGAAGCTTGGCAACCCCTTTCCATGAAAGTGATTTTCGCCAGTCTCTGCTTAGGGCTACATCAACAGCACACAAACCATAGAGATAGAACTGGAAACTGCTTTATTGTGTCAAGTTTCAAAGAGCTAGCACAAACCGTGTTTGATTTAGAGTTCCAAATACATGTATCCCTATAGGAGAAAACAGAGTGAAACCTAAAAATGAAAACGGTTACTGCAAACGAACGGTTTAACCTAGAAGAACGAAATTTGGAGAGCCAAGTGGTTTTGGTGAACTGATCATTACCTGAAAGAATCATCAAGATTGGGTGAAAAAATGTTTGCTGAGATTTCAGGCAACTCGTATATATTTGGAAGCTTTGCAACCTATTTCCATGAAAGGGATTTTGGCCAGTCTCTGCTTAGGGCTACATCAACAGCAAACAAAGCATAGAGAAAGAACTGTAAACTGCTTTATTGTGTCAAGTTTCAAAGAGCTAGCACAAACCGTGTTTGATTTAGAGTTCCAAATACATGTATCCCTATAGGAGAAAACAGAGTAAAACCTCAAAATGAAAACGGTTACTGCAAACGAACGGTTTAACCTAGAAGAACGAAATTTGGTGAGCCAAGTGGTTTTGGTGTACTGATCATTACCTGAAAGAATCATCAAGATTGGGTGAAAAAATGTTTGCTGAGATTTCAGGCAACTCGTAGTTTTTTGGAAGCTTGGCAACCCCTTTCCATGAAAGTGATTTTAGCCAGTCTCTGCTTAGGGCTACATCAACAGCAAACAAAGCATAGAGATAGAACTTGAAACTGCTTTATTGTGTCAAGTTTCAAAGAGCTAGCACAAACCGTGTTTGATTTAGAGTTCCAAATACATGTATCCCTATAGGAGTAAACAGAGTGAAACCTAAAAATGAAAACGGTTACTGCAAACGATCGGTTTAACCTAGAAGAACGAAATTTGGTGAGCCAAGTGGTTTTGGTGTACTGATCATTACCTGAGAGAATCATCAAGATTGGGTGAAAAATGTTTGCTGAGATTTCAGGCAACTCGTAGTTTTTTGGAAGCTTGGAAACCCCTTTCCATGAAAGTGATTTTCGCCAGTCTCTGCTTAGGGCTACATCAACAGCACACAAACCATAGAGATAGAACTTGAAACTGCTTTATTGTGTCAAGTTTCAAAGAGCTAGCACAAACCGTGTTTGATTTAGAGTTCCAAATACATGTATCCCTATAGGAGAAAACAGAGTGAAACCTAAAAATGAAAACGGTTACTGGAAACGAACGGTTTAACCTAGAAGAACGAAATTTGGTGAGCCAAGTGGTTTTGGTGTACTGAACATTACGTGAAAGAATCATCAAGATTGGGTGAAAAATGTTTGCTAGGATTTCAGGCAACTCGTAGTTTTTTGGAAGCTTGGCAACCCCTTTCCATGAAAGTGATTTTCGCCAGTCTCTGCTTAGGGCTACATCAACAGCAAACAAACCAAAGAGACAGAACTTGAAACTGCTTTATTGTGTCAAGTTTCAAAGAGCTTGCGCAAACCATGTTTGATTTAGAGTTCCAAATACATGTGTCCCTATAGGAGAAAACAGAGTGAAACCTAAAAATGAAAACGGTTATTGCAATTGAACGGTTTAACCTAGAAGAACGAAATTTGGTGAGCCAAGTGGTTTTGGTGAACTGATCATTAACTGAAAGAATCATCAAGATTGGGTGAAAAAATGTTTGCTAAGATTTCAGGGAACTCGTAGTTTTTTGGAAGCTTGGCAACCCCTTTCCATAAAAGTGATTTTCGCCAGTCTCTGCTCAGGGCTGCATCAACAGCAAACAAAGCATATTGAAAGAACTTGAAACTGCTTTATTGTGTCAAGTTTCAAAGAGCTAGCACAAACCGTGTTTGATTTAGAGTTCCAAATACATGTATCCCTATAGGAGAAAACAGAGTGAAACCTGAAAATGAAAACAGTTATTGCAAACGAACGGTTTAACCTAGAAGAACGAAATTTGGTGAGCCAAGTGGTTTTGGTGTACTGATCATTACCTGAAAGAATCATCAAGATTGGGTGAAAAAATGTTTGCTGAGATTTCAGGCAACTCGTAGTTTTTTGGAAGCTTGGCAACCCCTTTCCATGAAAGTGATTTTCGCCAGTCTCTGCTTAGGACTACATCAACAGCAAACAAAGCATAGAGATAGAACTGTAAACTGCTTTATTGTGTCAAGTTTCAAAGAGCTATCACAAACCGTGTTTGATTTAGAGTTCCAAATACATGTATCCCTATAGGAGAAAACAGACTGAAACCTAAAAATAAAAACGGTTACTGCAAACGAACGGTTTAACCTAGAAGAACGAAATTTGTTGAGCCAAGTGGTTTTGGTGTACTGATCATTACCTGAAAGAATCATCAAGATTGGGTGAAAAAATGTTTGCTGAGATTTCAGGCAACTCGTAGTTTTTTGGAAGCTTGGCGACCCCTTTCCATGAAAGTGGTTTTCGCCAGTCCTCTGCTTAGGGCTACATCAACAGCAAACAAACCAAAAAGAAAGAACTTGAAACTGCTTTATTGTGTCAAGTTTCAAAGAGCTAGCACAAACCGTGTTTGATTTAGAGTTCCAAATACATGTATCCCTATAGGAGAAAACAGAGTGAAACCTAAAAATGAAAACGGTTACTGCAAACGAACGGTTTAACCTAGAAGAACGAAATTTGGTGAGCCAAGTGTTTTTGGTGTACTGATCATTACCTGAAAGAATCATCAAGATTGGGTGAGAAAATGTTTGTTGAGATTACAGGCAACTCGTAGTTTTTTGGAAGCTTGGCAACCCCTTTCCATAAAATATATTTTCGCCAGTCTCTGCTTAGGGCTACATCAACAGCGAACAAAGCATAGAGATAGAACTTGAAACTGCTTTATTGTGTCAAGGTTCAAAGAGCTAGCACAAACCGTGTTTGATTTAGAGTTTCAAATACATGTATCCCTATAGGAGAAAACAGAGTGAAACCTGAAAATGAAAACGGATACTGCAAACGAACGGTTTAACCTAGAAGAATGAAATTTGGTGAGCCAAGTTCTTTTGGTGTACTGATAATTACCTGAAAGAATCATCAATATTGGGTGAAAAAATGTTTGCTGAGATTTCAGGCAACTCGTAGTTTTTTGGAAGCTCGGCAACCCCTTTCCATGATAGGGATTTTCGCCAGTCTCTGCTTAGGGCTACATCAACAGCAAACAAACCATAGAGATAGAACTTGAAACTGCTTTATTGTGTCAAGTTTCAAAGAGCTAGCACAATCCGTGTTTGATTTAGAGTTCCAAATACATGTATCCCTATAGGAGAAAACAGAGTGAAACCTAAAAATGAAAATGGTTACTGCAAACGAACGGTTTAACCTAGAAGAACGAAATTTGGTGAGCCAAGTGGTTTTGGTGTACTGATCATTACCTGAAAGAATCATCAAGATTGGGTGAAAAAATGTTTGCTGAGATTTCAGGCAGCTCGTAGTTTTTTGGAAGCTTGGCAACCCCTTTCCATGAAAGTGATTTTCTCCAGTCTCTGCTTAGGGCTACATCAACAGCAAACAAACCATAGAGATAGAACTTGAAACTGCTTTATTGTGTCAAGTTTCAAAGAGCTAGCACAAACCGTGTTTCATTTAGAGTTCCAAATACATGTATCCCTATAGGAGAAAACAGAGTGAAACCTGAAAATGAAAACGGTTACTGCAAATGAACGGTTTAAACTAGAAAAACGAAATTTTTTGAGTCAAGTGGTTTTAGTGTACTGATCATTACCTGAAATAATCATCAAGATTGGGTGAAAAAATGTTTGCTGAGATTTCAGGCAACTCGTAGTTTTTTGGAAGCTTGGCAACCCTTTCCATGAAAGTGATTTTCGCCAGTCTCTGCTTAGGGCTACATCAACAGCAAACAAAGCATAGAGATATAACTTGAACCTGCTTTATTGTGTCAAGTTTCAAAGAGCTAGCACAAACCGTGTTTGATTTAGAGTTCCAAATACATGTATCCCTATAGGAGAAAACAGAGTGAAACCTGAAAATGAAAACGGTTACTGCAAACGAACGGTTTAACCTTGAAGAACGAAATTTGGTGAGCCAAGTGGTTTTGGTGTACTGATCATTACCTGAAAGAATCATCAAGATTGGGTGAAAAATTTTTGCTGAGATTTCAGGCAACTCATAGTTTTTTGGAAGCTTGGCAACCCCTTTCCATGAAAGTGATTTTCGCCAGTCTCTGCTTAGGGCTACATCAACAGCACACAAACCATAGAGATAGAACTGGAAACTGCTTTATTGTGTCAAGTTTCAAAGAGCTAGCACAAACCGTGTTTGATTTAGAGTTCCAAATACATGTATCCCTATAGGAGAAAACAGAGTGAAACCTAAAAATTAAAACGGTTACTGCAAACGAACGGTTTAACCTAGAAGAACGAAATTTGGAGAGCCAAGTGGTTTTGGTGAACTGATCATTACCTGAAAGAATCATCAAGATTGGGTGAAAAAATGTTTGCTGAGATTTCAGGCAACTCGTATATTTTTGGAAGCTTTGCAACCTATTTCCATGAAAGGGATTTTGGCCAGTCTCTGCTTAGGGCTACATCAACAGCAAACAAAGCATAGAGAAAGAACGGTAAACTGCTTTATTGTGTCAAGTTTCAAAGAGCTAGCACAAACCGTGTTTGATTTAGAGTTCCAAATACATGTATCCCTATAGGAGAAAACAGAGTAAAACCTCAAAATGAAAACGGTTACTGCAAACGAACGGTTTAACCTAGAAGAACGAAATTTGGTGAGTCAAGTGGTTTTGGTGTACTGATCATTACCTGAAAAAATCATCAAGATTGGGTGAAAAAATGTTTGCTGAGATTTCAGGCAACTCGTAGTTTTTTGGAAGCTTGGCAACCCCTTTCCATGAAAGTGATTTTAGCCAGTCTCTGCTTAGGGCTACATCAACAGCAAACAAAGCATAGAGATAGAACTTGAAACTGCTTTATTGTGTCAAGTTTCAAAGAGCTAGCATAAACCGTGTTTGATTTAGAGTTCCAAATACATGTATCCCTATAGGAGTAAACAGAATGAAACCTAAAAATGAAAACGGTTACTGCAAACGAACGGTTTAACCTAGAAGAACGAAATTTGGTGAGCCAAGTGGTTTTGGTGTACTGATCATTACCTGAGAGAATCATCAAGATTGGGTGAAAAAATGTTTGCTGAGATTTCAGGCAACTCGTAGTTTTTTGGAAGCTTGGAAACCCCTTTCCATGAAAGTGATTTTCGCCAGTCTCTGCTTAGGGCTACATCAACAGCACACAAACCATAGAGATAGAACTTGAAACTGCTTTATTGTGTCAAGTTTCAAAGAGCTAGCACAAACCGTGTTTGATTTAGAGTTCCAAATACATGTATCCCTATAGGAGAAAACAGAGTGAAACCTAAAAATGAAAACGGTTACTGGAAACGAACGGTTTAACCTAGAAGAACGAAATTTGGTGAGCCAAGTGGTTTTGGTGTACTGATCATTACGTGAAAGAATCATCAAGATTGGGTGAAAAATGTTTGCTAGGATTTCAGGCAACTCGTAGTTTTTTGGAAGCTTGGCAACCCCTTTCCATGAAAGTGATTTTCGCCAGTCTCTGCTTAGGGCTACATCAACAGCAAACAAACCAAAGAGACAGAACTTGAAACTGCTTTATTGTGTCAAGTTTCAAAGAGCTTGCGCAAACCATGTTTGATTTAGAGTTCCAAATACATGTGTCCCTATAGGAGAAAACAGAGTGAAACCTAAAAATGAAAACGGTTATTGCAATTGAACGGTTTAAACTAGAAGAACGAAATTTGGTGAGCCAAGTGGTTTTGGTGAACTGATCATTAACTGAAAGAATCATCAAGATTGGGTGAAAAAATGTTTGCTAAGATTTCAGGGAACTCGTAGTTTTTTGGAAGCTTGGCAACCCCTCTCCATAAAAGTGATTTTCGCCAGTCTCTGCTCAGGGCTGCATCAACAGCAAACAAAGCATATTGAAAGAACTTGAAACTGCTTTATTGTGTCAAGTTTCAAAGAGCTAGCACAAACCGTGTTTGATTTAGAGTTCCAAATACATGTATCCCTATAGGAGAAAACAGAGTGAAACCTGAAAATGAAAACGGTTATTGCAAACGAACGGTTTAACCTAGAAGAACGAAATTTGGTGAGCCAAGTGGTTTTGGTGTACTTATCATTACCTGAAAGAATCATCAAGATTGGGTGAAAAAATGTTTGCTGAGATTTCAGGCAACTCATAGTTTTTGGGATGCTTGGCAACCCCTTTCCATGAAAGTAATTTTCGCCAGTCTCTGCTTAGGGCTACATCAACAGCAAACAAACCATAGAGATAGAACTTGAAACTGCTTTATTGTGTCAAGTTTCAAAGAGGTAGCACAAACCTTGTTTGATTTAGAGTTCCAAATACATGTATCCCTATAGGAGAAAACAGAGTGAAACCTCAAAATGAAAACGGTTACTGCAAACAAACGGTTTAACCAAGAAGAACGAAATTTGGTGAGCCAAGTTGTTTTGGTGTACTGATCATTACCTGAAAGAATCATGAAGATTGGGTGAAAAATGTTTGCTAGGACTTCAGGCAACTCGTAGTTTTTTGGAAGCTTGGCAACCCCTTTTTATGAAAGTGATTTTCGCCAGTCTCTGCTTAGGGCTACATCAACAGCACACAAACCAAAGAGATAGAACTTGAAACTGCTTTATTGTGTCAAGTTTCAAAGAGCTTGCGCAAACCATGTTTGATTCAGAGTTCCAAATACATGTATCCCTATAGGAGAAAACAGAGTGAAACCTAAAAATGAAAACGGTTACTGGAAACGAACGGTTTAACCTAGAGGAACGAAATTTGGTGAGCCAAGTGGTTTTGGTGTACTGATCATTACCTGAAAAAATCATCAAGATTGGGTGAAAAAATGTTTGCTGAGATTTCAGACAACTCATAGTTTTTTGGATGCTTGGCAACCCCTTTCCATGAAAGTAATTTTCGCCAGTCTCTGCTTAGGGCTACATCAACAGCAAACAAACCATAGAGACAGAACTGGAAACTGCTTTTTTGTGTCAAGTTTCAAAGAGCTAGCACAAACCGTGTTTGATTTAGAGTTCCAAATACATGTATCCCTATAGGAGAAAACAGAGTGAAACCTAAAAATGAAAACGGTTACTGCAATTGAACGGTTTAACCTAGAAGACCGAAATTTGGTGCGCCAAGTGGTTTTGGTGTACTGATCATTACCTGAAAGAATCATCAAGTTTGGGTGAAAAAATGTTTGCTGAGATTTCAGGCAACTCATAGTTTTTTGGAAGCTTGTCAACCCCTTTACATGAAAGTGATTTTCGCCAGTCTCTGCTTAGGGATACATAAACAGCAAACAAAGCATAGAGATAGAACTTGAAACTGCTTTATTGTGTCAAGTTTCAAAGAGCTAGCACAAACCGTGTTCGATTTAGAGTTCCAAATACATGTATCCCAATAGGAGAAAACAGAGTGAAACCTGGAAATGAAAACGGTTATTGCAAACGAACGGTTTAACCTAGAAGAACGAAATTTGGTGAGCCAAGTGGTTTTGGTGTACTGATCATTACCTGAAAGAATCATCAAGATTGGGTGAAAAAATGTTTGCTGAGATTTCAGGCAACTCGTAGTTTTTTGGAAGCTTGGCAACCCCTTTCCATGAAAGTGATTTTCGCCAGTCTCTGCTTAGGACTACATCAACAGCAAACAAAGCATAGAGATAGAACTTGAAACTGCTTTATTGTGTCAAGTTTCAAAGAGCTAGCACAAACCGTGTTTGATTTAGAGTTCCAAATACATGTATCCCTATAGGAGAAAACAGAGTGAAACCTAAAAATGAAAACGGTTACTGGAAACGAACGGTTTAACCTAGAGGAACGAAATTGGTGAGCCAAGTGGTTTTGGTGTACTGATCATTACCTGAAAGAATCATCAAGATTGGGTGAAAAAATGTTTGCTGAGAATTCAGGCAACTCGTAGTTTTTTGGAACCTTGGCAACCCCTTTCCATGAAAGTGATTTTCGCCAGTCTCTGCTTAGGGCTGCATCAACAGCAAACAAAGCATAGAGATAGAACTTGAAACTGCTTTATTGTGTCAAGTTTCAAAGAGCTAGCACCAACCGTGTTTGATTTAGAGTTCCAAATACATGTATCCCTATAGGAGAAAACAGAGTGAAACCTAAAAATGGAAACGGTTACAGCAAACGGAGGATTTAACATAGAGGAACGAAATTTGGTGAGCCAAGTGGTTTTGGTGTACTGATCATTACCTGAAAGAATCATCAAATTGGGTGAAAAAATGTTTGCTGAGATTTCAGGCAACTCGTAGTTTTTTGGAACCTTGGCAACCCCTTTCCATGAAAGTGATTTTCGCCAGTCTCTGCCTAGGGCTGCATCAACAGCAAACAAAGCATAGAGATAGAACTTAAAACTGCTTTATTGTGTCAAGTTTCAAAGAGCTAGCACCAACCGTGTTTGATTTAGAGTTCCAAATACATGTATCCCTATAGGAGAAAACAGAGTGAAACCTAAAAATGGAAACGGTTACAGCAAACGTAGGATTTAACATAGAGGAACGAAATTTGGTGAGCCAAGTGGTTTTGGTGTACTGATCATTACCTGAAAGAATCATCAAATTCGGTGAAAAAATGTTTGCTGAGATTTCAGGCAACTCGTAGTTTTTTGGAACCTTGGCAACCCCTTTCCATGAAAGTGATTTTCGCCAGTCTCTGCTTAGTTCTGCAGCAACAGCAAACAAAACATAGTGATAGAACTGGAAACTGCTTTATTGTGTCAAGTTTCAAAGAGCTAGCACAAACCGTGTTTGATTTAGAGTTCCAAATACATGTATCCCTATAGGAGAAAACAGAGTGAAACCTAAAAATGAAAACGGTTACTGCAAACGAACGGTTTAACCTAGAAGAACGAAATTTGGTGAGCCAAGTGGTTTTGGTGTACTGATCATTACCTGAAAGAATCATCAAGATTGGGTGAAAAATGTTTGCTGAGATTTCAGGCAACTCGTAGTTTTTTGGAAGCTTGGCAAACCCTTTCCATGAAAGTGATTTTCGAAAGTCTCTGCTTAGGGCTACATCAACAGCAAACAAAGCATAGAGATAGAACTTGAAACTTTTTATTGTGTCAAGTTTCAAAGAGCTAGCACAAACCGTGTTTGATTTAGAGTTTCAAATACGTGTATCCCTATAGGAGAAAACACAGTGAAACCTAAAAATGAAAACATTTACTGCAAACGAACGGTTTAACCTAGAAGAACGAAATTTGGTGAGCCAAGTGGTTTTGGTGTACTGATCATTACCTGAAAGAATCATCAAGATTGGGTGAAAAAATGTTTGCTGAGATTTCAGGAAACTCGTAGTTTTTTGGAAGCTTGGCAACCCCTTTCAATGAAAGTGATTTTCGCCAGTCTCTGCTTAGGGCTACATCAACAGCACACAATCCATAGAGATAGAATTGAAACTGCTTTATTGTGTCAAGTTTCAAAGAGCTAGCACAAACCGTGTTTAATTTAGAGTTCCAAATACATGTATCCCTATAGAAGAAAAGAGAGTGAAACCTAAAAATGAAAACGGTTACTGCAAATGAACGGTTTAACCTAGAAGAACGAAATTTGGTGAGCCAAGTGGTTTTGGTGTACTGATCATTACCTGAAAGAATCATCAAGATTGGGTGAAAAAATGTTTGCTGAGATTTCAGGCAACTCGTAGTTTTTTGGAAGCTTGGCAACCCCTTTCCATGAAAGTGATTTTCACCAGTCTCTGCTTAGGGCTACATCAACAGCAAACAAACCATAGAGATAGAACTTGAAACTGCTTTATTGTGTCAAGTTTCAAAGAGCTAGCACAAACCGTGTTTGATTTAGAGTTCCAAATACATGTATCCCTATAGGAGAAAACAGAGTGAAACCTAAAAATGAAAACGATTACTGCAAACGAACGGTTTAACCTAGAAGAACGAAATTTGGTGAGCCAAGTGGTTTTGGTGTACTGATCATTACCTGAAAGAATCATCAAGATTGGGTGAAAAAATGTTTGCTGAGATTTCAGGCAACTCGTAGTTTTTTGGAAGCTTGGCAACCCCTTTCCATGAAAGGGATTTTCGCCAGTCTCTGCTTAGGGCTACATCAACAGCAAACAAAGCTTAGAGATAGAACGTGAAACTGCTTTATTGTGTCAAGTTTCAAAGAGCTAGCACAAACCGTGTTTGATTTAGAGTTCCAAATACATGTATCCCTATAGGAGAAAACAGAGTGAAACCTGAAAATGAAAACGTTTACTGCAAACGAACGGTTTAACCTAGAAGAACGAAATTTGGTGAGTAAGTGGTTTTGGTGTACTGATCATTACCTGAAAGAATCATCAAGATTGGGTGAAAAATGTTTGCTGAGATTTCAGGCAACTCATAGTTTTTTGGATGCTTGGCAACCCCTTTCCATGAAAGTAATTTTCGCCAGTCTCTGCTTAGGGCTACATCAACAGCAAACAAACCATAGAGATAGAACTTGAAACTGCTTTATTGTGTCAAGTTTCAAAGAGCTAGCACAAACCGTGTTTGATTTAGAGTTCCAAATACATGTATCCCTATAGGAGAAAACAGAGTGAAACCTAAAAATGAAAACGGTTACTGCAAACGAACGGTTTAACCTAGAAGAACGAAATTTGGTGAGCCAAGTGGTTTTGGTGTACTGATCATTACATGAAAGAATCATCAAGATTGGGTGAAAAATGTTTGCTAGGATTTCAGGCAACTCGTAGTTTTTTGGAAGCTTGGCAACCCCTTTCCATGAAAGTGATTTTCGCCAGTCTCTGCTTAGGGCTACATCAACAGCACACAAACCAAAGAGATAGAACTTGAAACTGCTTTATTGTGTCAAGTTTCAAAGAGCTTGCACAAACCATGTTTGATTTAGAGTTCCAAATACATGTATCCCTATAGGAGAAAACAGAGTGAAACCTAAAAATGAAAACGGTTATTGCAATTGAACGGTTTAACCTAGAAGAACGAAATTTGGTGAGCCAAGTGGTTTTGGTGAACTGATCATTAACTGAAAGAATCATCAAGATTGGGTGAAAAAATGTTTGCTAAGATTTCAGGGAACTCGTAGTTTTTTGGAAGCTTGGCAACCCCTTTCCATAAAAGTGATTTTCGCCAGTCTCTGCTTAGGGCTGCATCAACAGCAAACAAAGCATATTGAAAGAACTTGAAACTGCTTTATTGTGTCAAGTTTCAAAGAGCTAGCACAAACCGTGTTTGATTTAGAGTTCCAAATACATGTATCCCTATAGGAGAAAACAGAGTGAAACCTGAAAATGAAAACGGTTACTGCAAACGAACGGTTTAACCTAGAAGAACGAAATTTGGTGAGCCAAGTGGTTTTGGTGTACTGATCATTACCTGAAAGAATCATCAAGATTGGGTGAAAAAATGTTTGCTGAGATTTCAGGCAACTCGTAGTTTTTTGGAAGCTTGGCAACCCCTTTCCATGAAAGTGATTTTCGCCAGTCTCTGCTTAGGACTACATCAACAGCAAACAAAGCATAGAGATAGAACTGTAAACTGCTTTATTGTGTCAAGTTTCAAAGAGCTATCACAAACCGTGTTTCATTTAGAGTTCCAAATACATGTATCCCTATAGGAGAAAACAGAGTGAAACCTAAAAATGAAAACGGTTACTGCAAACGAACGGTTTAACCTAGAAGACGAAATTTGGTGAGCCAAGTGGTTTTGGTGTACTGATCATTACCTGAAAGAATCATCAAGATTGGATGAAAAAATGTTTGCTGAGATTTCAGGCAACTCATAGTTTTTGGGATGCTTGGCAACCCCTTTCCATGAAAGTAATTTTCGCCAGTCTCTGCTTAGGGCTACATCAACAGCAAACAAACCATAGAGTTAGAACTTGAAACTGCTTTATTGTGTCAAGTTTCAAAGAGCTAGCACAAACCGTGTTTGATTTAGAGTTCCAAATACATGTATTTCTATAGGAGAAAACAGAGTGAAACCTAAAAATGAAAACGGTTACTGCAAACGAACGGTTTAACCTAGAAGAACGAAATTTGGTGAGCCAAGTGGTTTTGGTGTACTGATCATTACCTGAAAGAATCATCAAGATTGGGTGAAAAATGTTTGCTAGGACTTCAGGCAACTCGTAGTTTTTTGGAAGCTTGGCAACCCCTTTTTATGAAAGTGATTTTCGCCAGTCTCTGCTTAGGGCTACATCAACAGCACACAAACCAAAGAGATAGAACTTGAAACTGCTTTATTGTGTCAAGTTTCAAAGAGCTTGCGCAAACCATGTTTGATTCAGAGTTCCAAATACATGTATCCCTATAGGAGAAAACACAGTGAAACCTAAAAATGAAAACGGTTATTGCAATTGAACGGTTTAACCTAGAAGAACGAAATATGGTGAGCCAAGTGGTTTTGGTGAACTGATCATTACCTAAAAGAATCATCAAGATTGGGTGAAAAAATGTTTGCTAAGATTTAAGGCAACTCGTAGTTTTTTGGAAGCTTGGCAACCCCTTTCCATAAAAGTGATTTTCGCCAGTCTCTGCTTAGGGCTGCATCAACAGCAAACAAAGCATAGAGATAGAACTGTAAACTGCTTTATTGTGTCAAGTTTCAAAGAGCTAGCACAAACCGTGTTTGATTTAGAGTTCCAAATACATGTATCCCTATAGGAGAAAACAGAGTGAAACCTAAAAATGAAAACGGTGACTGCAATTGAACGGTTTAACCTAGAAGAACGAAATTTGGTGCGCCAAGTGGTTTTGGTGTACTGATCATTACCTGAAAGAATCATAAAGTTTGGGTGAAAAAATGTTTGCTGAGATTTCAGGCAACTCGTAGTTTTTTGGAAGCTTGGCAACCCCTTTCCATGAAAGGGATTTTCGCCAGTCTCTGCTTAGGGCTACATCAACAGCAAACAAAGCTTAGAGATAGAACGTGAAACTGCTTTATTGTGTCAAGTTTCAAAGAGCTAGCACAAACCGTGTTTGATTTAGAGTTCCAAATACATGTATCCCTATAGGAGAAAACAGAGTGAAACCTGAAAATGAAAACGGTTACTGCAAACGAACGGTTTAACCTAGAAGAACGAAATTTTGTGAGCCAAGTGGTTTTGGTGTACTGATCATTACCTGAAAGAATCATCAAGATTGGGTGAAAAAATGTTTGCTGAGATTTCAGGCAACTCGTAGTTTTTTGGAAGCTTGGCAACCCCTTTCCATGAAAGTGATTTTCGCCAGTCTCTGCTTAGGACTACATCAACAGCAAACAAAGCATAGAGATAGAACTGTAAACTGCTTTATTGTGTCAAGTTTCAAAGAGCTAGCACAAACCGTGTTTGATTTAGAGTTCCAAATACATGTATCCCTATAGGAGAAAACAGAGTGAAACCTAAAAATGAAAACGGTTACTGCAAACGAACGGTTTAACCTAGAAGACGAAATTTGGTGAGCCAAGTGGTTTTGGTGTACTGATCATTACCTGAAAGAATCATCAAGATTGGGTGAAAAAATGTTTGCTGAGATTTCAGCAACTCATAGTTTTTGGGATGCTTGGCAACCCCTTTCCAGGAAAGTAATTTTCGCCAGTCTCTGCTTAGGGCTACATCAACAGCGAACAAACCATAGAGATAGAACTTGAAACTGCTTTATTGTGTCAAGTTTCAAAGAGCTAGCACAAACCGTGTTTGATTTAGAGTTCCAAATACATGTATCCCTATAGGAGAAAACAGAGTGAAACCTAAAAATGAAAACGGTTACTGCAAACGAACGGTTTAACCTAGAAGAACGAAATTTGGTGAGCCAAGTGGTTTTGGTGTACTGATCATTACCTGAAAGAATCATCAAGATTGGGTGAAAAATGTTTGCTAGGACTTCAGGCAACTCGTAGTTTTTTGGAAGCTTGGCAACCCCTTTTTATGAAAGTGATTTTCGCCAGTCTCTGCTTAGGGCTACATCAACAGCACACAAACCAAAGAGATAGAACTTGAAACTGCTTTATTGTGTCAAGTTTCATAGAGCTTGCGCAAACCATGTTTGATTCAGAGTTCCAAATACATGTATCCCTATAGGAGAAAACACAGTGAAACCTAAAAATGAAAACGGTTATTGCAATTGAACGGTTTAACCTAGAAGAACGAAATTTGGTGAGCCATGTGGTTTTGGTGAACTGATCATTACCTAAAAGAATCATCAAGATTGGGTGAAAAAATGTTTGCTAAGATTTCAGGCAACTCGTAGTTTTTTGGAAGCTTGGCAACCCCTTTCCATAAAAGTGATTTTCGCCAGTCTCTGCTTAGGGCTGCATCAACAGCAAACAAAGCATATTGAAAGAACTTGAAACTGCTTTATTGTGTCAAGTTTCAAAGAGCTAGCACAAACCGTGTTTGATTTAGAGTTCCAAATACATGTATCCCTATAGGAGAAAACAGAGTGAAACCTAAAAATGAAAACGGTTACTGCAATTGAACGGTTTAACCTAGAAGAACGAAATTTGGAGAGCCAAGTGGTTTTGGTGAACTGATCATTACCTGAAAGAATCATCAAGATTGGGTGAAAAAATGTTTGCTAAGATTTCAGGAAACTCGTAGTTTTTTGGAAGCTTGGCAACCCCTTTCCATGAAAGTGATTTTTGCCAGTCTCTGTTTAGGGCTGCATCAACAGCAAACAAAGGATAGAGACAGAACTTGAAACTGCTTTATTGTGTCAAGTTTCAAAGAGCTAGCACAAACCGTGTTTGATTTAGAGTTCCAAATACATGTATTCCTATAGGAGAAAACAGAGTGAAACCTAAAAATGAAAACGGTTACTGCAAATGAACGGTTTAACCTAGAAGAACGAAATTTGGTGAGCCAAGTGGTTTTGGTGTACTGATCATTACCTGAAAGAATCATCAAGTTTGGGTTAAAAAATGTTTGCTGAGATTTTAGGCAACTCGTAGTTTTTGGAAGCTTGTCAACCCCTTTCCATTAAAGTGATTTTCGCAAGTCTCTGCTTAGGGCTACATCAACAGCAAACAAAGAATAGAGATAGAACTTGAAACTGCTTTATTGTGTCAAGTTTCAAAGAGCTAGCACAAACCGTGTTTGATTTAGGGTTCCAAATACATGTATCCCTATAGGAGAAAACAGAGTGAAACCTGAAAATGAAAACGGTTACTGCAAACGAAAGGTTTAACCTTGAAGAACGAAATTTGGTGAGCCAAGTGGTTTTGGTGTACTGATCATTACCTGAAAGAATCATCAATATTGGGTGAAAAAAATGTTTGCTGAGATTTCAGGCAACTCGTAGTTTTTGGAAGCTTGGCAACCCCTTTCCATGAAAGTGATTTTCGCCAGTCTCTGCTTAGGGCTACATCAACAGCACACAAAGCATAGAGATAGAACTTGAAACTGCTTTATTGTGTCAAGTTTCAAAGAGCTAGCACAAACCGTGTTTGGTTTAGAGTTTCAAATATATATATCCCTACAGGAGAAAACAGAGTGAAACCTAAAAATGAAAACATTTACTGCAAACGAACGGTTTAACCTAGAAGAACGAAATTTGGTGAGCCAAGTGGTTTTGGTGAACTGATTCATTACTGAAAGAATCATCAAGATTGGGTGAAAAAATGTTTGCTGAGAATTCAGGCAACTCGTAGTTTTTTGGAACCTTGGCAACCCCTTTCCATGAAAGTGATTTTCGCCAGTCTCTGCTTAGGGCTGCATCAACAGCAAACAAAGCATAGAGATAGAACTTGAAACTGCTTTATTGTGTCAAGTTTCATAGAGCTTGCGCAAACCATGTTTGATTCAGAGTTCCAAATACATGTATCCCTATAGGAGAAAACACAGTGAAACCTAAAAATGAAAACGGTTATTGCAATTGAACGGTTTAACCTAGAAGAACGAAATTTGGTGAGCCATGTGGTTTTGGTGAACTGATCATTTACCTAAAAGAATCATCAAGATTGGGTGAAAAAATGTTTGCTAAGATTTCAGGCAACTCGTAGTTTTTTGGAAGCTTGGCAACCCCTTTCCATAAAAGTGATTTTCCCAGTCTCTGCTTAGGGCTGCATCAACAGCAAACAAAGCATATTGAAAGAACTTGAAACTGCTTTATTGTGTCAAGTTTCAAAGAGCTAGCACAAACCGTGTTTGATTTAGAGTTCCAAATACATGTATCCCTATAGGAGAAAACAGAGTGAAACCTAAAAATGAAAACGGTTACTGCAATTGAACGGTTTAACCTAGAAGAACGAAATTTGGTGCGCCAAGTGGTTTTGGTGTACTGATCATTACCTGAAAGAATCATCAAGATTGGGTGAAAAAAATGTTTGCTGAGATTTCAGGCAACTCGTAGTTTTTGGAAGCTTGTCAACCCTTTCCATGAAAGTGATTTTCGCCAGTCTCTGCTTAGGGCTACATAAACAGCAAACAAAGCATAGAGATAGAAATGAAACTGCTTTATTGTGTCAAGTTTCAAAGAGCTAGCACAAACGTGTTTGATTTAGAGTTCCATATACATGTATCCCTATAGGAGAAAACAGAGTGAAACCTGAAAATGAAAACGGTTACTGCAAACGAACGGTTTAACCTAGAAGAACGAAATTTGGAGAGCCAAGTGGTTTTGGTGAACTGATCATTACCTGAAAGAATCATCAAGATGGGTGAAAAAATGTTTGCTAAGATTCAGGAAACTCGTAGTTTTTTGGAAGCTTGGCAACCCCTTTCCATGAAAGTGATTTTTGCCAGTCTCTGTTTAGGGGCTGCATCAACAGCAAACAAAGGATAGAGACAGAACTTGAAACTGCTTTATTGTGTCAAGTTTCAAAGAGCTAGCACAAACCGTGTTTGATTTAGAGTTCCAAATACATGTATTCCTATAGGAGAAAACAGAGTGAAACCTAAAAATGAAAACGGTTACTGCAAATGAACGGTTTAACCTAGAAGAACGAAATTTGGTGAGCCAAGTGGTTTTGGTGTACTGATCATTACTGAAAGAATCATCAAGTTTGGGTTAAAAAATGTTTGCTGAGATTTTAGGCAACTCGTAGTTTTTGGAAGCTTGTCAACCCCTTTCCATTAAAGTGATTTTCGCAAGTCTCTGCTTAGGGCTACATCAACAGCAAACAAAGAATAGAGATAGAACTTGAAACTGCTTTATTGTGTCAAGTTTCAAAGAGCTAGCACAAACCGTGTTTGATTTAGGGTTCCAAATACATGTATCCCTATAGGAGAAAACAGAGTGAAACCTGAAAATGAAAACGGTTACTGCAAACGAAAGGTTTAACCTTGAAGAACGAAATTTGGTGAGCCAAGTGGTTTTGGTGTACTGATCATTACCTGAAAGAATCATCAATATTGGTGAAAAAATGTTTGCTGAGATTTCAGGCAACTCGTAGTTTTGGAAGCTTGGCAACCCCTTTCCATGAAAGTGATTTCGCCAGTCTCTGCTTAGGGCTACATCAACAGCACACAAAGCATAGAGATAGAACTTGAAACTGCTTTATTGTGTCAAGTTTCAAAGAGCTAGCACAAACCGTGTTTGATTTAGAGTTCCAAATACATGTATCCCTATAGGAGAAAACAGAGTGAAACCTAAAAATGAAAACGGTTACTGCAATTGAACGTTTAACCGAGAAGAACGAAATTTGGTGAGCCAAGTGGTTTTGGTGTACTGATCATTACCTGAAAGAATCATCAAGATTGGGTGAAAAAATGTTTGCTGAGATTTCAGGCAACTCGTAGTTTTTTGGAAGCTTGTCAACCCCTTTCCATGAAAGTGATTTTCGCCAGTCTCTGCTTAGGGTACATCAACAGCAAACAAAGCATAGAGATAGAACTTGAAACTGCTTTATTGTGTCAAGTTTCAAAGAGCTTGCACAAACCGTGTTTGATTTAGAGTTCCAAAGGCATGTATCCCTATAGGAGAAAAGAGAGTGAAACCTGGAAATGAAAACGGTTACTGCAAACGAACGGTTTAACCTAGAAGAACGAAATTTGGTGAGCCAAGTGGTTTTGGTGTACTGATCATTACCTGAAAGAATCAACAAGATTGGGTGAAAAAATGTTTGCTGAGATTTCAGGCAACTCGTAGTTTTTTGGAAGCTTGGCAACCCCTTTCCATGAAAGTGATTTTCGCCAGTCTCTGCTTAGGGCTACATCAACAGCAAACAAAGCATAGAGATAGAACTTGAAACTGCTTTATTGTGTCAAGTTTCAAAGAGCTAGCACAAACCGTGTTTGATTTAGAGTTCCATATACATGTATCCCTATAGGAGAAAACAGAGTGAAACCTGAAAATGAAAACGGTTACTGCAAACGAACGGTTTAACCTAGAAGAACGAAATTTGGAGAGCCAAGTGGTTTTGGTGAACTGATCATTACCTGAAAGAATCATCAAGTTTGGGTGAAAAAATGTTTGCTAAGATTTCAGGAAACTCATAGTTTTTTGGAAGCTTGGCAACCCCTTTCCATGAAAGTGATTTTTGCCAGTCTCTGTTTAGGGCTGCATCAACAGCAAACAAAGGATAGAGACAGAACTTGAAACTGCTTTATTGTGTCAAGTTTCAAAGAGCTAGCACAAACCGTGTTTGATTTAGAGTTCCAAATACATGTATTCCTATAGGAGAAAACAGAGTGAAACCTAAAAATGAAAACGGTTACTGCAAATGAACGGTTTAACCTAGAAGACCGATATTTGGTGAGCCAAGTGGTTTTGGTGTACTGATCATTACCTGAAAGAATCATCAAGTTTGGGTTAAAAAATGTTTGCTGAGATTTTAGGCAACTCGTAGTTTTTGGAAGCTTGTCAACCCCTTTCCATTAAAGTGATTTTCGCAAGTCTCTGCTTAGGGCTACATCAACAGCAAACAAAGAATAGAGATAGAACTTGAAACTGCTTTATTGTGTCAAGTTTCAAAGAGCTAGCACAAACCGTATTTGATTTAGGGTTCCAAATACATGTATCCCTATAGGAGAAAACAGAGTGAAACCTGAAAATGAAAACGGTTACTGCAAACGAAAGGTTTAACCTTGATGAACGAAATTTGGTGAGCCAAGTGGTTTTGGTGTACTGATCATTACCTGAAAGAATCATCAATATTGGGTGAAAAAATGTTTGCTGAGATTTCAGGCAACTCGTAGTTTTTGGAAGCTTGGCAACCCCTTTCCATGAAAGTGATTTTCGCCAGTCTCTGCTTAGGGCTACATCAACAGCACACAAAGCATAGAGATAGAACTTGAAACTGCTTTATTGTGTCAAGTTTCAAAGAGCTAGCACAAACCGTGTTTGGTTTAGAGTTTCAAATATATGTATCCCTACAGGAGAAAACAGAGTGAAACCTAAAAATGAAAACATTTACTGCAAACGAACGGTTTAACCTAGAAGAACGAAATTTGGTGAGCCAAGTGGTTTTGGTGAACTGATCATTACCTGAAAGAATCATCAAGATTGGGTGAAAAAATGTTTGCTGAGAATTCAGGCAACTCGTAGTTTTTTGGAACCTTGGCAACCCCTTTCCATGAAAGTGATTTTCGCCAGTCTCTGCTTAGGGCTGCATCAACAGCAAACAAAGCATAGAGATAGAACTTGAAACTGCTTTATTGTGTCAAGTTTCAAAGAGCTAGCACCAACCGTGTTTGATTTAGAGTTCCAAATACATGTATCCCTATAGGAGAAAACAGAGTGAAACCTAAAAATGGAAACGGTTAGAGCAAACGAAGGATTTAACATAGAGGAACGAAATTTGGTGAGCCAAGTGGTTTTGGTGTACTGATCATTACCTGAAAGAATCATCAAATTGGGTGAAAAAATGTTTGCTGAGATTTCAGGCAACTCGTAGTTTTTTGGAACCTTGGCAACCCCTTTCCATGAAAGTGATTTTCGCCAGTCTCTGCTTAGGGCTGCATCAACAGCAAACAAAGCATAGAGATAGAACTTGAAACTGCTTTATTGTGTCAAGTTTCAAAGAGCTAGCACCAACCTTGTTTGATTTAGAGTTCCAAATACATGTATCCCTATAGGAGAAAACACAGTGAAACCTAAAAATGGAAACGGTTACAGCAAACGTAGGATTTAACATAGAGGAACGAAATTTGGTGAGCCAAGTGGTTTTGGTGTACTGATCATTACCTGAAAGAATCATCAAATTGGGTGAAAAAATGTTTGCTGAGATTTCAGGCAACTCGTAGTTTTTTGGAACCTTGGCAACCCCTTTCCTTTAAAGTGATTTTCGCCAGTCTCTGCTTAGGGCTGCAGCAACAGCAAACAAACCATAGTGATAGAACTTGAAACTGCTTTATTGTGTCAAGTTTCAAAGAGCTAGCACAAACTGTGTTTGATTTAGAGTTCCAAATACATGTATCCCTATAGGAGAAAACAGAGTGAAACCTGAAAATGAAAACGGTTACTGCAAACGAACGGTTTAACCTAGAAGAACGAAATTTGGTGAGCCAAGTGGTTTTGGTGTACTGATCATTACCTGAAAGAATCATCAAGATTGGGTGAATAAATGTTTGCTGAGATTTCAGGCAACTCGTAGTTTTTTGGAAGCTTGGCAACCCCTTTCCATGAAAGTGATTTTCGCCATTCTCTGCTTAGGGCTACATCACCAGCAAACAAAGCATAAAGATAGAACTGGAAACTGATTTATTGTGTCAAGTTTCAAAGAGCTAGCACAAACCGTGTTTGATTTAGAGTTCCAAATACATGTATCCCTATAGGAGAAAACAGAGTGAAACCTAAAAATAAAAACGGTTACTGCAAACGAACGGTTTAACCTAGAAGAACGAAATTTGGTGAGCCAAGTGGTTTTGGTGAACTGATCATTACCTGAAAGAATCATCAAGATTGGGTGAAAAAATGTTTGCTAAGATTTCAGGAAACTCGTTGTTTTTGGAAGCTTGGCAACCCCTTTCCATGAAAGTGATTTTCGCCAGTCTCTGCTTAGGGCTGCATCAACAGCAAACAAAGCATAGAGAAAGAACTTGAAACTGCTTTATTGTGTCAAGTTTCAAAGAGCTAGCACAAACCGTGTTGGATTTAGAGTTCCAAATGCATGTATCCCTATAGGAGAAAACAGAGTGAAACCTGGAAATGGAAACGGTTACTGCAAACGAACGGTTTAACCTAGAAGAACGAAATTTGGTGAGCCAAGTGGTTTTGGTGTACCTATCATTACCTGAAAGAATCATCAAGATTGGGTGAAAAAATGTTTGCTGAGATTTCAGGCAACTCGTAGTTTTTTGGAAGCTTGGCAACCCCTTACCATGAAAGTGATTTTCGCCAGTCTCTGCTTAGGGCTACATCAACAGCAAACAAACCATAGAGATAGAACTGGAAACTTCTTTATTGTGTCAAGTTTCAAAGAGCTAGCACAACCGTGTTTGATTTAGAGTTCCAAATACATGTGTCCCTATAGGAGAAAACAGAGTGAAACCTAAAAATGAAAACGGTTAATGCAAACGAACGGTTTAACCTAGAAGAATGAAATTTGGTGAGCCAAGTGGTTTTGGTGAACTGATAATTACCTGAAAGAATCATCAAGATTGGGTGAAAAAATGTTTGCTGACATATCAGGCAACTCGTAGTTTTTTGGAAGTTGGCAACCCCTTTCCATAAAAGTTATTTTCGCCAGTCTCTGCTTAGGGCTACATCAACAGCGAACAAAGCATAGAGATAGAACTTGAAACTGCTTTATTGTGTCAAGTTTCAAAGAGCTAGCACAAACCGTGTTTGATTTAGAGTTCCAAATACATGTATTCCTATAGGAGAAAACAGAGTGAAACCTAAAAATGAAAACGGTTACTGCAAACGAACGGTTTAACCTAGAAGAACGAAATTTGGTGAGCCAAGTGGTTTTGGTGTACTGATCATTACCTGAAAGAATCATCAAGTTTGGGTTAAAAAATGTTTGCTGAGATTTCAGGCAACTCGTAGTTTTTTGGAAGCTTGTCAACCCCTTTCCATTAAAGTGATTTTCGCAAGTCTCTGCTTAGGGCTACATCAACAGCGAACAAAGCATAGAGATAGAACTTGAAACTGCTTTATTGTGTCAAGTTTCAAAGAGCTAGCACAAACCGTGTTTGATTTAGAGTTCCAAATACATGTATCCCTATAGGAGAAAACAAAGTGAAACCTCAAAATGAAAACGGTTACTGCAAACGAACGGTTTAACCTAGAAGAACGAAATTTGGTGAGCCAAGTGGTTTTGGTGTACTGATCATTACCTGAAAGAATCATCAAGATTGGGTGAAAAAATGTTTGCTGAGATTTCAGGCAACTCGTAGTTTTTTGGAAGCTTGGCAACCCCTTTCCATGAAAGTGATTTTCGCCAGTCTCTGCTTAGGACTACATCAACAGCAAACAAAGCATAGAGATAGAACTTGAAACTGCTTTATTGTGTCAAGTTTCAAAGAGCTAGCACAAACCGTGTTTGATTTAGAGTTCCAAATACATATATCCCTATAGGAGAAAACAGAGTGAAACCTAAAAATGAAAACGGTTACTGGAAACGAAAGGTTTAACCTAGAAGAACGAAATTTGGTGAGCCAAGTGGTTTTGGTGTACTGATCATTACCTGAAAAAATCATCAAGATTGGGTGAAAAAATGTTTGCTGAGATTTCAGACAACTCATAGTTTTTTGGATGCTTGGCAACCCCTTTCCATGAAAGTAATTTTCGCCAGTCTCTGCTTAGGGCTACATCAACAGCAAACAAACCATAGAGATAGAACTGGAAACTGCTTTTGTGTCAAGTTTCAAAGAGCTAGCACAAACCGTGTTTGATTTAGAGTTCCAAATACATGTATCCCTATAGGAGAAAACAGAGTGAAACCTAAAAATGAAAACGGTTACTGCAAACGAACGGTTTAACCTAGAAGAACGAAATTTGGTGAGCCAAGTGGTTTTGGTGTACTGATCATTACCTGAAAGAATCATCAAGATTGGGTGAAAAATGTTTGCTAGGATTTCAGGCAACTCGTAGTTTTTTGGAAGCTTAGCAACCCCTTTCCATGAAAGTGATTTGCGCCAGTCTCTGCTTAGGGCTACATCAACAGCACACAAACCAAAGAGATAGAACTTGAAACTGCTTTATTGTGTCAAGTTTCAAAGAGCTTGCGCAAACCGTGTTTGATTTAGAGTTCCAAATACATGTATCCCTATAGGAGAAAACAGAGTGAAACCTAAAATTGAAAACGTTTATTGCAATTGAACGGTTTAACCTAGAAGAACGAAATTTGGTGAGCCAAGTGGTTTTGGTGAACTGATCATTACCTGAAAGAATCTTCAAGATTGGGTAAAAAAATGTTTGCTGAGATTTCAGGCAACTCGTAGTTTTTTGGAAGCTTGGCAACCCCTTTCCATAAAAGTGATTTTCGCCAGTCTCTGCTTAGGGCTGCATCAACAGCAAACAAAGCATATTGAAAGAACTTGAAACTGCTTTATTGTGTCAAGTTTCAAAGAGCTAGCAGAAACCGTGTTTGATTTAGAGTTCCAAATACATGTATCCCTATAGGAGAAAACACAGTGAAACCTAAAATTGAAAACGATTACTGCAAACGAACGGTTTAACATAGAAGAACGAAATTTGGTGAGCCAAGTGGTTTTCGTGTACTGATCATTACCTGAAAGAATCATCAAGATTGGGTGAAAAAATGTTTGCTGAGATTTCAGGCAACTCGTAGTTTTTTGGAAGCTTGGCAACCCCTTTCCATGAAAGGGATTTTCGCCAGTCTCTGCTTAGGGCTACATCAACAGCAAACAAAGCTTAGAGATAGAACGTGAAACTGCTTTATTGTGTCAAGTTTCAAAGAGCTAGCACAAACCGTGTTTGATTTAGAGTTCCAAATACATGTATCCCTATAGGAGAAAACAGAGTGAAACCTGAAAATGAAAACGGTTACTGCAAACGAACGGTTTAACCTACAAGAACGAAATTTGGTGAGCCAAGTGGTTTTGGTGTACTGATCATTACCTGAAAGAATCATCAAGATTGGGAGAAAAAATGTTTGCTGAGATTTCAGGCAACTCGTAGTTTTTTGGAAGCTTGGCAACCCCTTTCCATGAAAGTGATTTTCGCCAGTCTCTGCTTAGGGCTGCATCAACAGCAAACAAAGCATAGAGATAGAACTTGAACCTGCTTTATTGTGTCAAGTTTCAAAGAGCTAGCAGAAACCGTGTTTGATTTAGAGTTCCAAATACATGTATCCCTATAGGAGAAAACAGAGTGAAACCTAAAAATGAAAACGGTTACTGCAAACGAACGGTTTAACCTAGAAGAACAAAATTTGGTGAGCCAAGTGGTTTTGGTGTACTGAACATTACCTGAAAGAATCATCAAGATTGGTTGAAAAAATGTTTGCTGAGATTTCAGGCAACTCGTAGTTTTTTGGAAGCTTGGCAACGCCTTTCCATGAAAGTGATTTTAGCCAGTCTCTGCTTAGGGATAAATCAACAGCAAACAAACCATAGAGAGAGCACTGGAAACTGCTTTATTGTGTCAAGTTTCAAAGAGCTAGCACAAACCGTGTTTGATTTAGAGTTCCAAATACATGTATCCCTATAGGAGAAAACAGAGTGAAACCTAAAAATGAAAACGGTTACTGCAAACGAACGGTTTAACCTAGAAGAACGAAATTTGGTGAGCCAAGTCGTTTTGGTGTACTGATCATTACCTGAAAGAATCATCAAGATTGGGTGAAAAAATGTTTGCTGAGATTTCAGGAAACTCGTAGTTTTTTGGAAGCTTGGCAACACCTTTTCATGAAAGTGATTTTCACCAGTCTCTGCTTAGGGCTACATCAACAGCAAACAATCCATAGAGATAGAACTTGAAAATGCTTTATTGTGTCAAGTTTCAAAAAGCTAGCACAAACCGTGTTTGATTTAGAGTTCCAAACACATGTATCCGTATAGGAGAAAACAGAGGGAAACCTAAAAATGAAAACGGTTACTGCAAACGAACGGTTTAACCTAGAAGAACGAAATTTGGTGAGCCAAGTGGTTTTGGTGTACTGATCATTACCTGAAAGAATCATCAAGATTGGGTGAAAAAATGTTTGCTGAGATTTCAGGCAAGTCGTAGTTTTTTGGAAGCTTGGCAACCCCTTTCACTAAAAGTGATTTTCGCAAGACTCTGCTTAGGGCTACATCAACAGCAAACAAAGCATAGAGATAGAACTTGAAACTGCTTTATTGTGTCAAGTTTCAAAGAGCTAGCACAAACCGTGTTTGATTTAGAGTTCCAAATACATGTATCCCTTTAGGAGAAAACAGAGTGAAACCTAAAATGAAAATGGTTACTGCAAACGAACGGTTTAACCTAGAAGAACGAAATTTGGTAAGCCAAGTGGTTTTGGTGTACTGATCATTACCTGAAAGAATCATCAAGATTGGGTAAAAAAATGTTTGCTGAGATATCAGGCAACTCGTAGTTTTTTGAGAGTTGGCAACCCCTTTCCATAAAAGTTATTTTCGCCAGTCTCTGCTTAGGGCTACATCAACAGCGAACAAAGCATAGAGATAGAACTTGAACCTGCTTTATTGTGTCAAGTTTCAAAGAGCTAGCACAAACCGTGTTTGATTTAGAGTTCCAAATACATGTATCCGTATAGGAGAAAACAGAGTGAAACCTAAAAATGAAAACGGTTACTGCAAACGAACGGTTTAACCTAGAAGAACGAAATTTGGTGAGCCAAGTCGTTTTGGTGTACTGATCATTACCTGAAAGAATCATCAAGATTGGGTGAAAAAATGTTTGCTGAGATTTCAGGAAACTCGTAGTTTTTTGGAAGCTTGGCAACCCCTTTCCATGAAAGTGATTTTCACCAGTCTCTGCTTAGGGCTACATCAACAGCAAACAATCCATAGAGATAGAACTTGAAAATGCTTTATTGTGTCAAGTTTCAAAAAGCTAGCACAAACCGTGTTTGATTTAGAGTTCCAAATACATGTATCCGTATAGGAGAAAACAGAGGGAAACCTAAAAATGAAAACGGTTACTGCAAACGAACGGTTTAACCTAGAAGAACGAAATTTGGTGAGCCAAGTGGTTTTGGTGTACTGATCATTACCTGAAAGAATCATCAAGATTGGGAGAAAAAATGTTTGCTGAGATTTCAGGCAACTCGTAGTTTATTGGAAGCTTGGCAACCCCTTTCCATGAAAGTGATTTTCGCCAGTCTCTGCTTAGGGCTGCATCAACAGCAAACAAAGCATAGAGATAGAACTTGAACCTGCTTTATTGTGTCAAGTTTCAAAGAGCTAGCACAAAACATGTTTGATTTAGAGTTCCAAATACATGTATCCCTATAGGAGAAAACAGAGTGAAACCTAAAAATGAAAACGGTTACTGCAAACGAACGGTTTAACCTAGAAGAACGAAATTTGGTGAGCCAAGTGGTTTTGGTGTACTGATCATTACCTGAAAGAATCATCAAGATTGGGAGAAAAAATGTTTGCTGAGATTTCAGGGAACTCGTAGTTTTTTGGAAGCTTGGCAACCCCTTTCCATGAAAGTGATTTTCGCAAGTCTCTGCTTAGGGCTACATCAACAGCAAACAATGCATAGAGAAAGAACTTGAAACTGCTTTATTGTGTCAAGTTTTAAAGAGCTAGCACAAACCGTGTTTGATTTAGAGTTCCAAATACATGTATCCCTATAGGAGAAAACAGAGTGAAACCTAAAAATGAAAACGGTTACTGCAAACGAACGGTTTAACCTAGAAGAACGAAATTTGGTGAGCCAAGTCGTTTTGGTGTACTGATCATTACCTGAAAGAATCATCAAGATTAGGTGAAAAAATGTTTGCTGAGATTTCAGGAAACTCGTAGTTTTTTGGAAGCTTGGCAACCCC
>NW_027521220.1:36594-59166 GCF_052094955.1 Ictidomys tridecemlineatus
CGTTCTTCTAGGTTAAAACCGTTCGTTGCAGTAACCGTTTTCATTTTTGGTTTTCACTCTGTTTTCTCCTATAGGGATACATGTATTTTGAACTCTAAATCAAACACGGTTTGTGCTAGCTCTTTGAAACTTGACACAATAAAGCAGTTTCAAGTTCTATCTCTACGCTTTGTTTGCTGTTGATGCAGCCTTAAGCAGAGACAGGCGAAAATCACTTTCATGGAAAGGGGTTGACAAGCTTCCAAAAAACTCCGAGTTGCCTGAATTCTCAGCAAACATTTTTTCACCCAATCTTGATGATTCTTTCAGGTAATGATCAGTACACCAACACCACTTGGCTCACCAAATTTCGTTTCTTCTAGGTTAAACCGTTCGTTTGCAGTAACCGTTTTCATTTTTAGGTTTCACTCTGTTTTCTCCTATAGGGATACATGTATTTGGAACTCTAAATCAAACACGGTTTGTGCTAGCTCTTTGAAACTTGACACAATAAAGCAGTTTCAAGTTCTATCTCTATGCTTTGTTTGCTGTTGATGTAGCCCTAAGCAGAGACTGGCGAAAATCACTTTCATGGAAAGGGGTTGCCTACTTCCAAAAAACTAGGAGTTGCCTGAAATCTCAGCAAACATTTTTTCACCCAATCTTGATGATTCTTTCAGGTAATGATCAGGACACCAAAACCACTTGGCTCACCAAATTTCGTTCTTCTAGGTTAAACCGTTCGTTTGCAGTAACCGTTTTTATTTTTAGGTTTCACTCTGTTTTCTCCTATAAGGATACATGTATTTTGAACTCAAAATCAAACACGGTTTGTGCTAGCTCTTTGAAACTTGACACAATAAAGCAGTTTCAAGTTCTATCTCTATGCTTTGTTGCTGTTGATGTAGCCCTAAGCAGAGTCTTGCGAAAATCACTTTCAGGGAAAGGGGTTGCCAAGCTTCCAAAAACTACGAGTTGCCTGAAATCTCAGCAAACATTTTTTCACCCAATCTTGATGATTCTTTCAGGTAATGATCAGTACACCAAAACCACTTGGCTCACCAAATTTCGTTCTTCTAGGGTTAAACCGTTCGTTTGCAGTAACCGTTTTCATTTTTAGGTTTCACTCTGTTTTCTCCTATAGGAATACATGTATTTGGAACTCTAAATCAAACACGGTTTGTGCTAGCTCTTTGAAACTTGAAACAATAAAGCAGTTTCCAGTTCTATCTCTATGCTTTGTTTGCTGTTGATGTAGCCCTAAGCAGAGACTGGCGAAAATCACTTTCATGGAAAGGGGTTGCCAAGCTTCAAAAAACTACGAGTTGCCTGAAATCTTAGCAAACATTTCTTCTCCCAATCTTGATGATTCCCTCAGGTAATGATCAGTTCACCAAAACCACTTGGCTCTCCAAATTTCGTTCTTCTAGGTTAAACCATTCTTTTGCAGTAACCGTTTTCATTTTTAGGTTTCACTCTGTTTTCTCCTATAGGGATACATGCATTTGGAACTCTAAATCAAACACGGTTTGTGCTAGCTCTTGAAACTTGACACAATAAAGCAGTTTCAAGTTCTATCTCTATGCTTTGTTTGCTGTTGATGTAGCCCTAAGCAGAGACTGGCGAAAATCACTTTCATGGAAAGGGGTTGCCAAGCTTCCAAAAAACTACGAGTTTCCTGAAATCTCAGCAAACATTTTTTCACCCAATCTTGATGATTCTTTCAGGTAATGATCAATACACCAAAACCACTTGGCTCACCAAATTTCGTTCTTCTAGGTTAAACCGTTCAATTGCAGTAACCGTTTACATTTTCAGGTTTCACTCTGTTTTCTCCTATAGGGATACATGTATTTGGAACCCTAAATCAAACACGGTTTGTGCTAGCTCTTTGAAACTTGACACAATAAAGCAGTTTCAAGTTCTTTCAATATGCTTTGTTTGCTGTTGATGCAGCCCTAAGCAGAGACTGGCGAAAATCACTTTCATGAAAAGGGGTTGCCAAGCTTCCAAAAACTACGAGTTGCCTGAAATCTTAGCAAAATTTTTTTCACCCAATCTTTGATGATTCTTTCAGGTAATGATCAGCTCACCAAAACCACTTGGCTCACCAAATTTCGTTCTTCTAGGTTAAACCGTTCGTTTGCAGTAACCGTTTTCATTTTTAGGTTTCACTCTGTTTTCTCCTATAGGGATGCATGTATTTGGAACTCTAAATCAAACATGGTTTGTGCTACCTCTTTGAAAGTTGACACAATAAAGCAGTTTCAATTTCTATCTCTTTGGTTGTGTGCTGTTGATGTAGCCCTAAGCAGAGACTGGCGAAAATCACTTTCATGGAAAGGGGTTGCCAAGCTTCCAAAAAACTACAGTTGCCTGAAATCTCAGCAAACATTTTTTCACCCAATCTTCATGATTCTTTCAGGTAATGATCAGTACACCAAAACCCACTTGGCTCACCAAATTTCGTTCTTCTAGGTTAAACCGTTCGTTTGCAGTAAATGTTTTCATTTTTAGGTTTCACTCTGTTTTCTCCTATAGGGATACATGTATTTGGAACTCTAAATCAAACACGGTTTGTGCTAGCTCTTTGAAACTTGACACAATAAAGCAGTTTCAAGTTCTATCTCTATGCTTTGTTTGCTGTTGATGCAGCCCTAAGCAGAGACTGGCGAAAATCACTTTCATGGAAAGGGGTTGCCAAGCTTCCAAAAACTACGAGTTGCCTGAAATCTCAGCAAACATTTTTTCACCCAATCTTGATGATTCTTTCAGGTAATGATCAGTACACCAAAACCACTTGGCTCACCAAATTTCGTTCTTCTAGGTTAAACCGTTCGTTTGCAGTAACCGTTTTCATTTTCAGGTTTCACTTTGTTTTCTCCTATAGGGATAAATGTATTTGGAACTCTATATCAAACACGGTTTGTGCTAGCTCTTTGAAACTTGACACAATAAAGCAGTTTCAAGTTCTATTCTCTATGCTTTGTTTGCTGTTGATGTAGCCCTAAGTAGAGACTTGCAAAAATTACTTTAATGGAAAGGGGTTGACAAGCTTCCAAAAAACTACGAGTTGCCTGAAATCTCAGCAAACATTTTTAAACCCAAACTTGATGATACTTCAGTTAATGATCAGTACACAAAACCACTTGGCTCACCAAATTTCGTTCTTCTAGTTAAACCGTTCATTTGCAGTAACCGTTTTCATTTTAGGTTTCACTCTGTTTTCTCCTATAGGGATACATGTATTTGGAACTCTAAATCAAACACGGTTTTGTGCTAGCTCTTTGAAACTTGACACAATAAAGCAGTTTCAAGTTCTATCTCTATGCTTTGTTTTGCTTTGATGTAGCCCTAAGCAGAGACTGGCGAAACTCACTTTCATTGAAAGGGGTTGCCAAGCTTCCAAAAAACTACGAGTTGCCTGAAATCTCAGCAAACATTTTTTCAACCAATCTTGATGATTCTTTCAGTATATGATCAGTTCACCAAAACCACTTGGCTCTCCAAATTTCGTTCTTCTAGTTAAACCGTTCTTTGCAGTAAACGATTTCATTTTAGGTTTCACTCTGTTTCTCCTATAGGGATACATGTATTTGGAACTCTAAATCAAACACGGTTTGTGCTAGCTCTTTGAAACTTGACACAATAAAGCAGTTTCAAGTTCTGTCTCTATTGTTTGTTTGCTGTTGATGTATCCCTAAGCAGAGACTGGCGAAAATCACTTTCATGGAAAGGGGTTGCCAAGCTTCCAAAAAACTACGAGTTGCCTGAAATCTCAGCAAACATTTTTTCACCCAATCTTGATGATTCTTTCAGGTAATGATCAGTACACCAAAACCACTTGGCTCACCAAATTTTGTTCTTCTAGGTTAAACCGTTCGTTTGCAGTAACCGTTTTCATTTTTAGGTTTCACTCTGTTTTCTCCTATAGAGATACATGTATTTGGAACTCTAAATCAAACACGGTTTGTGCTAGCTCTTTGAAACTTGACACAATAAAGCAGTTTCCAGTTCTATCTCTATGCTTTGTTTGCTGTTGATGTAGCCCTAAGCAGAGACTGGCGAAAATGCCTTTCATAGAAAGGGTTTCCAAGCTTCCAAAAAACTACGAGTTGCCTGAAATCTCAGCAAACATTTTTTCCACCAATCTTCATGATGCTTTCAGGTAATGATCAGTACACCAAAACCACTTGGCTCACCAAATTTCGTTCTTCTAGGTTAAACCGTTCGTTTGCAGTAACCGTTTTCATTTTTAGGTTTCACTCTGTTTTCTCCTATAGGGATACATGTATTTGGAACTCTAAATCAAACACGGTTTGTGCTAGCTCTTTGAAACTTGACACAATAAAGCAGTTTCAAGTTCTTTCAATATGCTTTGTTTGCTGTTGATGCAGCCCTAAGCAGAGACTGGCGAAAATCACTTTTATGGAAAGGGGTTGCCAAGCTTCCAAAAAAGTACGAGTTGCCTGAAATCTTAGCAAACATTTTTTCACCCAATCTTGATGATTCTTTCAGGTAATGATCAGTTCACCAAAACCACTTGGCTCACTAAATTTCGTCCTTCTAGGTTAAACCGTTCAATTGCAATAACCGTTTCATTTTAGGTTTCACTCTGTTTTCTCCTATAGGGATACATGTATTTGGAACACTAAATCAAACATGGTTTGTGCTAGCTCTTTGAAACTTGACACAATAAAGCACTTTCAAGTTCTATCTCTTTGGTTTGTGTGCTGTTGATGTAGCCCTAAGCAGAGACTGGTGAAATCACTTTCATGGAAAGGGGTTGCCAAGCTTCCAAAAAACTACGAGTTGCCTGAAATCTCAGCAAACATTTTTCACCCAATCTTCATGATTCTTTCAGGTAATGATAAGTACACCAAAACCACTTGGCTCACCAAATTGCATTCTTCTAGGTTAAACCGTTCGTTTGCAGTAAATGTTTTCATTTTTAGGTTTCACTCTGTTTTCTCCTATAGGGATACATGTATTTGGAAGTCTAAATCAAACACGGTTTGTGCTAGCTCTTTGAAACTTGAGAAAATAAAGCAGTTTCAAGTTCTATCTCTATGCTTAATGTGCTGTTGATGTAGCCCTAAGCAGAGACTGGCAAAATCACTTTCATGGAAAGGGGTTGCCAAGCTTCCAAAAAACTACGAGTTGCCTGAAATCTCAGCAAACATTTTTTCACCCAATCTTGATGATTCTTTCAGGTAATGATCAGTACACCAAAACCACTTGGCTCACCAAATTTCGTTCTTCTAGGTTAAACCGTTCGTTTGCAGTAACCGTTTTCATTTTTAGGTTTCACTCTGTTTTCTCCTATAGGAATACATGTATTTGGAACTCTAAATCAAACACGGTTTGTGCTAGCTCTTTGAAACTTGACACAATAAAGCAGTTTCAAGTTGTATCTCTATGCTTTGTTTGCTGTTGATGCAGCCCTAAACAGAGACTGGCGAAAATCACTTTCATGGAATGGGGTTGCCAAGCTTCGAAAAAACTACGAGTTGCCTGAAATCTTAGCAAACATTATTTCACCCAATCTTGATGATTCTTTCAGGTAATGATCAGTTCACCAAAACCACTTGGCTCTCCAAATTTCGTTCTTCTAGGTTAAACTGTTCTTTTGCAGTAACCGATTTCATTTTTAGGTTTCACTCTGTTTTCTCCTATAGGGATACATGTATTTGGAACTCTAAATCAAACGCGGTTTGTGCTAGCTCTTTGAACCTTGACACAATAAAGCAGTTTCAAGTTCTATCTCTATGGTTTGTTTGCTGTTGATGTAGCCCTAAGCAGAGACTGGCGAAAATCACTTTCATGGGAAAGGGGTTGCCAAGCTTCCAAAAAACTACGAGTTGCCTGAAATCTTAGCAAAATTTTTTTCACCAATCTTGATGATTCTTTCAGGTAATGATCAGTTCACCAAAACCACTTGGCTCACCAAATTTCGTTCTTCTAGGTTAAACCGTTCGTTTGCAGTAACCGTTTTCATTTTTAGGTTTCACTCTGTTTTCTCCTATAGGGATGCATGTATTTGGAACTCTAAATCAAACATGGTTTGTGCTACCTCTTTGAAACTTGACACAATAAAGCAGTTTCAATTTCTATCTCTTTGGTTTGTGTGCTGTTGATGTAGCCCTAAGCAGAGACTGGCGAAAATCACTTTCATGGAAAGGGGTTGCCAAGCTTCCAAAAAACTACGAGTTGCCTGAAATCTCAGCAAACATTTTTTCACCCAATCTTCATGATTCTTTCAGGTAATGATCAGTACACCAAAACCACTTGGCTCACCAAATTTCGTTCTTCTAGGTTAAACCGTTCGTTTGCAGTAAATGTTTTCATTTTTAGGTTTCACTCTGTTTTCTCCTATAGGGATACATGTATTTGGAACTCTAAATCAAACACGGTTTGTGCTAGCTCTTTGAAACTTGACACAATAAAGCAGTTTCAAGTTCTATCTCTATGCTTTGTGTGCTGTTGATGTAGCCCTAAGCTGAGACTGGCGAAAATCACTTTCATGGAAAGGGGTTGCCAAGCTTCCAAAAACTACGAGTTGCCTGAAATCTCAGCAAACATTTTTTCACCCAATCTTGATGATTCTTTCAGGTAATGATAAGTACACCAAAACCACTTGGCTCACCAAATTTTGTTCTTCTAGGTTAAACCGTTCGTTTGCAGTAACCGTTTTCATTTTCAGGTTTCACTTTGTTTTCTACTATAGGGATACATGTATTTGGAACTCTATATCAAACACGGTTTGTGCTAGCTCTTTGAAACTTGACACAATAAAGCAGTTTCAAGTTCTATCTCTATGCTTTGTTTGCTGTTGATGTAGCCCTAAGCAGAGACTGGCGAAAATCACTTTCATGGAAAGGGGTTGCCAAGCTTCCAAAAAACTACGAGTTGCCTGAAATCTCAGCAAACATTTTTTCACCCAATCTTGATGATTCTTTCAGGTAATGATCAGTACACCAAAACCACTTGGCTCACCAAATTTTGTTCTTCTAGGTTAAACCGTTCGTTTGCAGTAACCGTTTTCATTTCCAGGTTTCACTCTGTTTTCTCCTATAGGGATACATGTATTTGGAACTCTAAATCAAACACGGTTTGTGCTAGCTCTTTGAAACTTGACACAATAAAGCAGTTTCAAGTTCTATCTCTATGCTCTGTTTGCTGTTGATGTAGTCCTAAGCAGAGACTGGCGAAAATCACTTTCATGGAAAGGGGTTGACAAGCTTCCAAAAAACTACGAGTTGCCTGAAATCTCAGCAAACATTTTTTCACCCAATCTTGATGATTCTTTCAGGTAATGGTCAGTACACCAAAACCACTTGGCTCACCAAATTTCCTTCTTCTTGGTTAAACCGTTCAATTGCAGTAACCGTTTTCATTTTTAGGTTTCACTCTGTTTTCTCCTATAGGGATACATGTATTTGGAACTCTAAATCAAACACGGTTTGTTCTTGCTCTTTAAAACTTGACACAATAAAGCAGTTTCCAGTTCTATCTCTATGGTTTGTTTGCTGTTGATGTAGCCCTAAGCAGAGACTGGCGAAAATCCCTTTCATGGAAAGGGGTTTCCAAGCTTCCAAAAAACTACGAGTTGCCTGAAATCTCAGCAAACATTTTTCATCCAATCTTCATGATGCTTTCAGGTAATGATCAGTACACCAAAACCACTTGGCTCACCAAATTTCGTTCTTCTAGGTTAAACCGTTCGTTTGCAGTAACCGTTTTCATTTTTAGGTTTCACTCTGTTTTCTCCTATAGGGATACATGTATTTGGAACTCTAAATCAAACACGGTTTGTGCTAGCTCTTTGAAACTTGACACAATAAAGCAGTTTACAGTTCTATATCTATGCTTTGTTTGCTGTTGATGCAGCCCTAAGCAGAGACTGGCGAAAATCCCTTTCATGGAAAGAGGTTGCAAAGCTTCCAAAAAAATACGAGTTGCCTGAAATCTCAGCAAACATTTTTTCACCCAATCTTGATGATTCTTTCAGGTAATGATACGTACACAAAAACCACTTGACTCACCAAATTTCGTTCTTCTAGGTTAAACCGTTCGTTTGCAGTAACCGTTTTCATTTTTAGGTTTCACTCTGTTTTCTCCTATAGGGATACATGTATTTGGAACTCTAAATCAAACACGGTTTGTGCTAGCTCTTTGAAACTTGACACAATAAAGCAGTTTCAATTTCTATCTCTATGGTTTGTTTGCTGTTGATGTAGCCCTAAGCAGAGACTGGCGAAAATCCCTTTCATGGAAAGGGGTTGCCAAGCTTCCAAAAAACTTCGAGTTGCCTGAAATCTCAGCAAACATTTTTTTCTCCCAATCTTGATGATTCTTTCAGGTAATGATCAGTACACCAAAACCACTTGGCTCACCAAATTTCGTTCTTCTAGGTTAAACCGTTCGTTTGCAGTAACCGTTTTCATTTTTCAGGTTTCACTCTCTTTTCTCCTATAGGGATACATGTATTTGGAACTCTAAATCAAACACGGTTTGTGCTACCTTTTTGAAACTTGACACAATAAAGCAGTTTCAAGTTCTATCTCTATGGTTTTGTGTGCTGTTGATGTAGCCCTAAGCAGAGACTTGCGAAAATCACTTTCATGGAAAGGGGTTGCCAAGCTTCCAAAAAACTACGAGTTGCCTGAAATCTCAGCAAAATTTTTTTCACCAAATCTTGATGATTCTTTCAGGTAATGATCAGTACACCAAAACCACTTGGCTCACCAAATTTCGTTCTTCTAGGTTAAACCGTTCGTTTGCAGTAACCGTTTTCATTTTTAGGTTTCACTCTGTTTTCTCCTATAGGGATACATGTATTTGGAACTCTAAATCAAACACGGTTTGTGCTAGCGCTTTGAAACTTGACACAATATAGCAGTTTCAAGTTCTATCTCTATGCTTTGTTTGTTGTTGATGTAGCCCTAAGCAGAGACTGACGAAAATCACTTTAATGGAAAGGGGTTGCCAAGCTTCCAAAACACTACGAGTTGCCTGAAATCTCAGCAAACATTTTTTCACCCAGTCTTGATGATTCTTTCAGGTAATGATCAGTACACCAAAACCACTTGGCTCACCAAATTTCGTTCTTCTAGGTTAAACCGTTCGTTTGCAGTAACCGTTTTCATTTTTAGGTTTCACTCTGTTTTCTCCTATAGGGATACATGAATTTGAAACTTTAAATCAAAAACGGTTTGTGCTAGCTCTTTGAAACTTGACACAATAAAGCAGTTTCAAGGTCTGTCTCTATGCTTTGTTTGCTGTTGATGTAGCCCTAAGCAGAGACTGGCGAAAATCACTTTCATGGAAAGGGGTTGCCAAGCTTCCAAAAAACTACGAGTTGCCTGAAATCTCAGCAAACATTTTTTCACCCAATCTTGATGATACTTTCAGGTAATGATCAGTACACCAAAACCACTTGGCTCACCAAATTTTCTTCTTCTAGGTTAAACCGTTCGTTTGCAGTTACCGTTTTCATTTTTAGGTTTCACTCTGTTTTCTCCTATAGGGATACATGTATTTGGAACTCTAAATCAAACACGGTTTGTGCTAGCTCTTTGAAACTTGACACAATAAAGCAGTTTACAGTTCTATCTCTATGCTTTGTTTGCTGTTGATGCAGCCCTAAGCAGATACTGGCGAAAATCCCTTTCATGGAAAGAGGTTGCAAAGCTGCCAAAAAAATACGAGTTGCCTGAAATCTCAGCAAACATTTTTTCACCCAATCTTGATGATTCTTTCAGGTAATGATCAGTTCACCAAAACCACTTGGCTCTCCAAATTTCGTTCTTCTAGGTTAAACCGTTCGTTTGCAGTAACCGTTTTAATTTTTAGGTTTCACTCTGTTTTCTCCTATAGGGATACATGTATTTGGAACTCTAAATCAAACACGGTTTGTGCTAGCTCTTTGAAACTTGACACAATAAAGCAGTTTCAAGTTCTATCTCTATGGTTTGTGTGCTGTTGATGTAGCCCTAAGCAGAGACTGGCGAAAATCACTTTCATGGAAAGGGGTTGCCAAGCTTCCAAAAAACTACGAGTTGCCTGAAATCTCAGCAAACATTTTTTCACCCAATCTTAATGATTCTTTCAGGTAATGATCAGTACACCAAAACCTCTTGACTCACCAAATTTCGTTTTTCTAGGTTAAACCGTTCGTTTGCAGTAACCGTTTTCATTTTCAGGTTTCACTCTGTTTTCTCCTATAGGGATACATGTATTTGGAACTCTAAATCAAACACGGTTTGTGCTAGATCTATGAAACTTGACACAATAAAGCAGTTTCAAGTTCTATCTCTATGGTTTGTTTGCTGTTGATGTAGCCCTAAGCAGAGATTGGCGAAAATCACTTTCATGGAAAGGGGTTGCCAAGCTTCCAAAAAACTACGAGTTGCCTGAAATCTCAGCAAACATTTTTTCACCCAGTCTTGATGATTCTTTCAGGTAATGATCAGTACACCAAAACCACTTGGCTCACCAAATTTCGTTCTTCTAGGTTAAACCGTTCGTTTGCAGTAACCGTTTTCATTTTTAGGTTTCACTCTGTTTTCTCCTATAGGGATACATGTATTTGGAACTCTAAATCCAACACGGTTTGTGCTAGCTCTTTGAAACTTGACACAATAAAAGCAGTTTCAAGTTCTATCTCTATGCTTTGTTTGCTGTTGATGTAGCCCTAAGCAGAGACTGGCGAAAATCACTTTTATGGAAAGGGGTTGCCAAGCTTCCAAAAAACTACGGGTTCCCTGAAATCTCAGCAAACATTTTTCACCCAATCTTGATGATTCTTTCAGGTAATGATCAGTACACCAAAACAACTTGGCTCACCAAATTTCGTTCTTCTAGGTTAAACCGTTCGTTTGCAGTAACCGTTTTCATTTTTAGGTTTCACTCTGTTTTCTCCTATAGGGATACATGTATTTGGAACTCTAAATCAAACACGGTTTGTGCTAGCTCTTTGAAACTTGACACAATAAAGCAGTTTCAAGTTCTATCTCTATGCTTTGTTTGCTGTTGATGTAGCCCTAAGCAGAGACTGGCGAGAATCACTTTTATGGAAAGGGGTTGCCAAGCTTCCAAAAAACTACGGGTTGCCTGAAATCTCAGCAAACATTTTTCAAGCAATCTTGATGATTATTTCAGGTAATGATCAGTACACCATAACCACTTGGCTCACCAAATTTCGTTCTTCTAGGTTAAACCGTTCGTTTGCAGTAACCGTTTTCATTTTTAGGTTTCACTCTGTTTTCTCCTATAGGGATACATGTATTTGGAACTCTAAATCAAACACGGTTTGTGCTAGCTCTTTGAAACTTGACACAATAAAGCAGTTTTCAAGTTCTATCTCTATGCTTTGTTTGCTGTTGATGTAGCCCTAAGCAGAGACTGGCGAAAATCACTTTCATGGAATGGGGTTGCCAAGCTTCCAAAAAACTACGAGTTGCCTGGAATCTCAGCAAACATTTTTCACCCAATCTTGATGATTCTTTCAGGTAATGATCAGTACACCAAAACCACTTGGCTCACCAAATTTCGTTCTTCTAGGTTAAACCGTTCGTATGCAGTAACCGTTTTCATTTTAGGTTTCACTCTGTTTTCTCCTACAGGGATACATGTATTTGGAACTCTAAATCAAACACGGTTTGTGCTAGCTCTTTGAAACTTGACACAATAAAGCATTTTCCAGTTCTATCTCTATGGTTTGTGTGCTGTTGATGTAGCCCTAAGCAGAGACTGGCTTAAATCACTTTCATGGAAAGGGGTTGCCAAGCTTACAAAAAACTACGAGTTGCCTGAAATCTCAGCAAACATTTTTTCACCCAATCTTGGTGATTCATTCAGGTAATGATCAGTACACCAAAACCACTTGGCTCACCAAATTTTCTTCTTCTAGGTTAAACCGTTCGTTTGCAGTAAATGTTTTCATTTTTAGGTTACACTCTGTTTTCTCCTATAGGGATACATGTATTTGGAACTCTAAATCCAACACGGTTTGTGCTAGCTCTTTGAAACTTGACACAATAAAGCAGTTTCAAGTTCTATCTCTATTCTTTGTTTGCTGTTGATGTAGCCCTAAGCAGAGACTGGCGAAAATCACTTTTATGGAAATGGGTTGCCAAGCTTAAAAAAACTACGAGTTGCCTGAAATCTCAGCAAACATTTTTCACCCAATCTTGATGATTCTTTCAGGTAATGATCAGTACACCAAAACCACTTGGCTCACCAAATTTCGTTCTTCTAGGTTAAACCGTTCGTTTGCAGTAACCGTTTTCATTTTTAGGTTTCACTCTGTTTTATCCTATAGGGATACATGTATTTGGAACTCTAAATCAAACACGGTTTGTGCTAGCTCTTTGAAACTTGACACAATAAAGCAGTTTCCATTTCTGTCTCTATGCTTTGTTTACTGTTGATGTAGCCCTAAGCAGAGACTGGCGAAAATCACTTTAATGGAAAGGGGTTGCCAAGCTTCCAAAAAACTACGAGTTGCCTGAAATCTCAGCAAACATTTTTCCCCCAATCTTCATGATTATTTCAGGAAATGATCAGTACACCAAAACCACTTGGCTCATTAAATTTCGTTCTTCTAGGTTAAACCGTTCGTTTGCAGTAACCGTTTTCATTTTTAGGTTTCACTCTGTTTTCTCCTATAGGGATACATGTATTTGGAACTCTAAATCAAACACCATTTGTTCTAGCTCTTTGAAACTTGACACAATAAAGCAGTTTCAAGTTCTATCTCTATGCTTTGTTTGCTGTTGATGTAGCCCTAAGCAGAGACTGGCGAAAATCACTTTCATGGAAAGGGGTTGCCAAGCTTCCAAAAAACTACGAGTTGCCTGAAATCTCAGCAAACATTTTTCACCCAATCTTGATGATTCTTTCAGGTAATGATCAGTACACCAAAACCACTTGGCTCACCAAATTTCGTTCTTCTAGGTTAAACTGTTCGTTTGCAGTAACCGTTTTCATTTTCAGGTTTCACTCTGTTTTCTCCTATAGGGATACATGTATTTGGAACTCTAAATCAAACACGGTTTGTGCTAGCTCTTTGAAACTTGACACAATAAAGCAGTTTCCAGTTCTATCTCTATGGTTTGTTTGCTGTTGATGTAGCCCTAAGCAGAGACTGGCGAAAATCCCTTTCATGGAAAGGGGTTTCCAAGCTTCCAAAAAACTACGAGTTGCCTGAAATCTCAGCAAACATTTTTCATCCAATCTTCATGATGCTTTCAGGTAATGATCAGTACACCAAAACCACTTGGCTCACCAAATTTCGTTCTTCTAGGTTAAACCGTTCGTTTGCAGTAACCGTTTTCATTTTTAGGTTTCACTCTGTTTTCTCCTATAGGGATACATGTATTTGGAACTCTAAATCAAACACGGTTTGTGCTAGCTCTTTGAAACTTGACACAATAAAGCAGTTTACAGTTCTATATCTATGCTTTGTTTGCTGTTGATGCAGCCCTAAGCAGAGACTGGCGAAAATCCCTTTCATGGAAAGAGGTTGCAAAGCTTCCAAAAAAATACGAGTTGCCTGAAATCTCAGCAAACATTTTTTCACCCAATCTTGATGATTCTTTCAGGTAATGATACGTACACAAAAACCACTTGACTCACCAAATTTCGTTCTTCTAGGTTAAACCGTTCGTTTGCAGTAACCGTTTTCATTTTTAGGTTTCACTCTGTTTTCTCCTATAGGGATACATGTATTTGGAACTCTAAATCAAACACGGTTTGTGCTAGCTCTTTGAAACTTGACACAATAAAGCAGTTTCAATTTCTATCTCTATGGTTTGTTTGCTGTTGATGTAGCCCTAAGCAGAGACTGGCGAAAATCCCTTTCATGGAAAGGGGTTGCCAAGCTTCCAAAAAACTTCGAGTTGCCTGAAATCTCAGCAAACATTTTTTCTCCCAATCTTGATGATTCTTTCAGGTAATGATCAGTACACCAAAACCACTTGGCTCACCAAATTTCGTTCTTCTAGGTTAAACCGTTCGTTTGCAGTAACCGTTTTCATTTTCAGGTTTCACTCTCTTTTCTCCTATAGGGATACATGTATTTGGAACTCTAAATCAAACACGGTTTGTGCTACCTTTTTGAAACTTGACACAATAAAGCAGTTTCAAGTTCTATCTCTATGGTTTGTGTGCTGTTGATGTAGCCCTAAGCAGAGACTTGCGAAAATCACTTTCATGGAAAGGGGTTGCCAAGCTTCCAAAAAACTACGAGTTGCCTGAAATCTCAGCAAAATTTTTTCACCAAATCTTGATGATTCTTTCAGGTAATGATCAGTACACCAAAACCACTTGGCTCACCAAATTTCGTTCTTCTAGGTTAAACCGTTCGTTTGCAGTAACCGTTTTCATTTTTAGGTTTCACTCTGTTTTCTCCTATAGGGATACATGTATTTGGAACTCTAAATCAAACACGGTTTGTGCTAGCGCTTTGAAACTTGACACAATATAGCAGTTTCAAGTTCTATCTCTATGCTTTGTTTGTTGTTGATGTAGCCCTAAGCAGAGACTGACGAAAATCACTTTAATGGAAAGGGGTTGCCAAGCTTCCAAAACACTACGAGTTGCCTGAAATCTCAGCAAACATTTTTTCACCCAGTCTTGATGATTCTTTCAGGTAATGATCAGTACACCAAAACCACTTGGCTCACCAAATTTCGTTCTTCTAGGTTAAACCGTTCGTTTGCAGTAACCGTTTTCATTTTTAGGTTTCACTCTGTTTTCTCCTATAGGGATACATGAATTTGAAACTTTAAATCAAAAACGGTTTGTGCTAGCTCTTTGAAACTTGACACAATAAAGCAGTTTCAAGGTCTGTCTCTATGCTTTGTTTGCTGTTGATGTAGCCCTAAGCAGAGACTGGCGAAAATCACTTTCATGGAAAGGGGTTGCCAAGCTTCCAAAAAACTACGAGTTGCCTGAAATCTCAGCAAACATTTTTTCACCCAATCTTGATGATACTTTCAGGTAATGATCAGTACACCAAAACCACTTGGCTCACCAAATTTTCTTCTTCTAGGTTAAACCGTTCGTTTGCAGTTACCGTTTTCATTTTTAGGTTTCACTCTGTTTTCTCCTATAGGGATACATGTATTTGGAACTCTAAATCAAACACGGTTTGTGCTAGCTCTTTGAAACTTGACACAATAAAGCAGTTTACAGTTCTATCTCTATGCTTTGTTTGCTGTTGATGCAGCCCTAAGCAGAGACTGGCGAAAATCCCTTTCATGGAAAGAGGTTGCAAAGCTGCCAAAAAAATACGAGTTGCCTGAAATCTCAGCAAACATTTTTTCACCCAATCTTGATGATTCTTTCAGGTAATGATCAGTTCACCAAAACCACTTGGCTCTCCAAATTTCGTTCTTCTAGGTTAAACCGTTCGTTTGCAGTAACCGTTTTAATTTTTAGGTTTCACTCTGTTTTCTCCTATAGGGATACATGTATTTGGAACTCTAAATCAAACACGGTTTGTGCTAGCTCTTTGAAACTTGACACAATAAAGCAGTTTCAAGTTCTATCTCTATGGTTTGTGTGCTGTTGATGTAGCCCTAAGCAGAGACTGGCGAAAATCACTTTCATGGAAAGGGGTTGCCAAGCTTCCAAAAAACTACGAGTTGCCTGAAATCTCAGCAACATTTTTTCACCCAATCTTAATGATTCTTTCAGGTAATGATCAGTACACCAAAACCTCTTGACTCACCAAATTTCGTTTTTCTAGGTTAAACCGTTCGTTTGCAGTAACCGTTTTCATTTTCAGGTTTCACTCTGTTTTCTCCTATAGGGATACATGTATTTGGAACTCTAAATCAAACACGGTTTGTGCTAGATCTATGAAACTTGACACAATAAAGCAGTTTCAAGTTCTATCTCTATGGTTTGTTTGCTGTTGATGTAGCCCTAAGCAGAGATTGGCGAAAATCACTTTCATGGAAAGGGGTTGCCAAGCTTCCAAAAAACTACGAGTTGCCTGAAATCTCAGCAAACATTTTTTCACCCAGTCTTGATGATTCTTTCAGGTAATGATCAGTACACCAAAACCACTTGGCTCACCAAATTTCGTTCTTCTAGGTTAAACCGTTCGTTTGCAGTAACCGTTTGCATTTTTAGGTTTCACTCTGTTTTCTCCTATAGGGATACATGTATTTGGAACTCTAAATCCAACACGGTTTGTGCTAGCTCTTTGAAACTTGACACAATAAATCAGTTTCAAGTTCTATCTCTATGCTTTGTTTGCTGTTGATGTAGCCCTAAGCAGAGACTGGCGAAAATCACTTTTATGGAAAGGGGTTGCCAAGCTTCCAAAAAACTACGAATTGCCTGAAATCTCAGCAAACATTTTTTCACCCAATCTTGATGATTCCTTCAGGTAATGATCAGTACACCAAAACAACTTGGCTCACCAAATTTCGTTCTTCTAGGTTAAACCGTTCGTTTGCAGTAACCGTTTTCATTTTTAGGTTTCACTCTGTTTTCTCCTATAGGGATACATGTATTTGGAACTCTAAATCAAACACGGTTTGTGCTAGCTCTTTGAAACTTGACACAATAAAGCAGTTTCAAGTTCTATCTCTATGCTTTGTTTGCTGTTGATGTAGCCCTAAGCAGAGACTGGCGAAAATCACTTTCATAGAAAGGGGTTGCCAAGCTTCCAAAAAACTACAAGTTGCCTGAAATCTCAGCAAACATTTTTTCAACCAATCTTGATGATTCTTTCAGGTAATGATCAGTACACCAAAACCACTTTGCTCACCAAATTTCGTTCTTCTAGGTTAAACCGTTCGTTTGCAGTAACCGTTTTCATTTTTAGGTTTCACTCTGTTTTCTCCTATAGGGATACATGTATTTGGAACTCTAAATCAAACACGGTTTGTGCTAGCTCTTTGAAACTTGACACAATAAAGCAGTTTCAAGTTCTATCTCTGCTTTGTTTGCTGTTGATGTAGCCCTAAGCAGAGACTGGCGAAAATCACTTTCATAGAAAGGGGTTGCCAAGCTTCCAAAAAACTACGAGTTGCCTGAAATCTCAGCAAACATTTTTTCACCCAATCTTGATGATTCTTTCAGGTAATGATCAGTACACCAAAACCACTTGGCTCACCAACTTTCGTTCTTCTAGGTTAAACCGTTCGTTTTCAGTAACCATTTTAATTTTTAGGTTTCACTCTGTTTTCTCCTATAGGGATACATGTATTTGGAACTCTAAATCAAACACGGTTTGTGCTAGCTCTTTGAAACTTGACTCAATAAAGCAGTTTCCAGTTCTGTCTCTTTGCTTTGTTTGCTGTTGATGTAGCCCTAAGCAGAGACTGGCGAAAATCATTTTCATGGAAAAAGGTTGCCAAGCTTCCAAAAAACTACGAGTTGCCTGGAATCTCAGCAAACATTTTTCACCCAATCTTGATGATTCTTTCCGGTAATGATCAGTACACCAAAACCACTTGGCTCACCAAATTTCGTTCTTCTAGGTTAAACCGTTCGTTTGCAGTAACCGTTTTCATTTTTAGGTTTCACTCTGTTTTCTTTTATAGGGATACATGTATTTGGAACTCTAAATCAAACACGGTTTGTGCTAGCTCTTTGAAACTTGACACAATAAAGCAGTTTCAAGTTCTATCTCTATGCTTTGTTTGCTGTTGATGTAGCCCTAAGCAGAGACTGGCGAAAATCACTTTCATAGAAAGGGGTTGCCAAGCTTCCAAAAAACTATGAGTTGCCTGAAATCTCAGCAAACATTTTTTCAACCAATCTTGATGATTCTTTCAGGTAATGATCAGTACACCAAAACAACTTGGCTCACCAAATTTCGTTCTTCTAGGGTAAACCGTTCGTTTGCAGTAACCGTTTTCATTTTTAGGTTTCACTCTGTTTTCTCCTATAGGGATACATGTATTTGGAACTCTAAATCAAACACGGTTTGTGCTAGCTCTTTGAAACTTGACACAATAAAGCAGTTTCAAGTTCTATCTCTATGCTTTGTTTGCTGTTGATGTAGCCCTAAGCAGAGACTGGCGAAAATCCCTTTCATGGAAAGGGGTTGCCAAGCTTCCAAAAAACTACGAGTTGCCTGAAATCTCAGCAAACATTTTTTCACCCAATCTTGATGATTCTTTCAGGTAATGATCAGTACACCAAAACCACTTGGCTCACCAACTTTCGTTCTTCTAGGTTAAACCGTTCGTTTGCAGTAACCGTTTTCATTTTTAGGTTTCACTCTGTTTTCTCCTATAGGGATACATGTATTTGGAACTCTAAATCAAACACGGTTTGTGCTAGCTCTTTGAAACTTGACTCAATAAAGCAGTTTCCAGTTCTGTCTCTTTCCTTTGTTTGCTGTTGATGTAGCCCTAAGCAGAGACTGGCGAAAATCATTTTCATGGAAAAAGGTTGCCAAGCTTCCAAAAAAGTACGAGTTGCCTGGAATCTCAGCAAACATTTTTCACCCAATCTTGATGATTCTTTCCGGTAATGATCAGTACACCAAAACCACTTGGCTCACCAAATTTCGTTCTTCTAGGTTAAACCGTTCGTTTGCAGTAACCGTTTTCATTTTTAGGTTTCACTCTGTTTTCTTTTATAGGGATACATGTATTTGGAACTCTAAATCAAACACGGTTTGTGCTAGCTCTTTGAAACTTGACACAATAAAGCAGTTTCAAGTTCTATCTCTATGCGTTGTTTGCTGTTGATGTAGCCCTAAGCAGAGACTGGCGAAAATCACTTTCATAGAAAGGGGTTGCCAAGCTTCCAAAAAACTACGAGTTGCCTGAAATCTCAGCAAACATTTTTTCAACCAATCTTGATGATTCTTTCAGGTAATGATCAGTACACCAAAACAACTTGGCTCACCAAATTTCGTTCTTCTAGGTTAAACCGTTCGTTTGCAGTAACCGTTTTCATTTTTAGGTTTCACTCTGTTTTCTCCTATAGGGATACATGTATTTGGAACTCTAAATCAAACACGGTTTGTGCTAGCTCTTTGAAACTTGACACAATAAAGCAGTTTCAAGTTCTATCTCTATGCTTTGTTTGCTGTTGATGTAGCCCTAAGCAGAGACTGGCGAAAATCCCTTTCATGGAAAGGGGTTGCCAAGCTTCCAAAAAACTACGAGTTGCCTGAAATCTCAGCAAACATTTTTTCACCCAATCTGGAAGATTCTTTCACGTAATGATCAGTACAACAAAACCACTTGGCTCACCAAATTTCGTACTTCTAGGTTAAACCGTTCGTTTGCAGTAACCGTTTTCATTTTTAGGTTTCACTCTGTTTTCTCCTATAGGGATACATGTATTTGGAACTCTAAATCAAACACGGTTTGTGCTAGCTCTTTGAAACTTGACTCAATAAAGCAGTTTTCAGTTCTGTCTCTATGCTTTGTTTGCTGTTGATGTAGCCCTAAGCAGAGACTGGCGAAAATCACTTTCATGGAAAGGGGTTGCCAAGCTTCCAAAAAACTACGAGTTGCATGGAATCTCAGCAAACATTTTTCACCCAATCTTGATGATTCTTTCAGGTATGATCAGTACACCAAAACCACTAGGCTCACCAAATTTCGTTCTTCTAGGTTAAACCGTTCGTTTGCAGTAACCGTTTTCATTTTTAGGTTTCACCCTGTTTTCTTTTATAGGGATACATGTATTTGGAACTCTAAATCAAACACGGTTTGTGCTAGCTCTTTGAAACTTGACACAATAAATCATTTTCAAGTTCTCTCTCTATTCTTTGTTTGCTGTTGATGTAGCCCTAAGCAGAGACTGGCGAAAATCACTTTCATAGAAAGGGGTTTCCAAGCTTCCAAAAAACTACGAGTTGCCTGAAATCTCAGCAAACATTTTTTCACCCAATCTTGATGATTATTTCAGGTAATGATCAGTACACCAAAACCACTTGGCTCACCAAATTTCGTTCTTCTAGGTTAAACCGTTCGTTTGCAGTAACCGTTTTCATTTTTAGGTTTCACTCTGTTTTCTCCTATAGGGATACATGTATTTGGAACTCTAAATCAAACACGGTTTGTGCTAGCTCTTTGAAACTTTACACAATAAAGCAGTTTCCAGTTCTATCTCTATGGTTTGTTTGCTGTTGATGTAGCCCTAAGCAGACAATGGCGAAAATCCCTTTCATGGAAAGGGGTTGCCAAGCTTCAAAAAAACTACGAGTTGCCTGAAATCTCAGCAAATATTTTTTCAACCAATCTGGAAGATTCTTTCAGGTAATGATCAGTACACCAAAACCACTTGGCTCACAAAATTTCGTTCTTCTAGGTTAAACCGTTCGTTTGCAGTGACTGTTTTCATTTTTAGGTTTCACTCTGTTTTCTCCTATAGGGATACATGTATTTGGAACTCTAAATCAAACACGGTTTGTGCTAGCTCTTTGAAACTTGACACAATAAAGCAGTTTCAAGTTCTATCTCTATGCTTTGTTTGCTGTTGATGTAGCCCTAAGCAGAGACTGGCGAAAATCACTTTAATGGAAAGGGGTTGCCAAGCTTCCAAAACACTACGAGTTGCCTGAAATCTCAGCAAACATTTTTTCACCCAATCTTGATGATTCTTTCAGGTAATGATCAGTACACCAAAACCACTAGGCTCACCAAATTTCGTTCTTCTACGTTAAACCGTTCGTTTGCAGTAACCGTTTTCATTTTTAGGTTTCACTCTGTTTTCTCCTATAGGGATACATGTATTTGGAACTCAAAATCAAACACGGTTTGTGCTAGCTCTTTGAAACTTGACACAATAAAGCAGTTAGCAGTTTTACCTCTATGCTTTGTTTGCTGTTGATGTAGCCCTAAGCAGAGACTGGCGAAAATCACTTTCATGGAAAGGGGTTGCCAAGCTTCCAAAAAACTACGAGTTGCCTGAAATCTCAGCAAATATTTTTTCACCCAATCTTGATGATTCTTTCAGGTAATGATCAGTACACCAAAACCACTTGGCTCACCAAATTTCGTTCTTCTAGGTTAAACCGTTCGTTTGCAGTAACCGTTTTCATTTTTAGGTTTCACTCTGTTTTCTCCTATAGGGATACATGTATTTGGAACTCTAAATCTAACACGGTTTGTGCTAGCTCTTTGAAACTTGACACAATAAAGTAGTTTTAAGTTGTATCTCTATGCTTTGTTTGCTGTTGATGTAGCCCTAAGCAGAGACTGGCGAAAATCACTTTCATGGAAAGGGGTAGCCAAGCTTCCAAAAAACTACGAGTTGCCTGAAATCTCAGCAAACATTTTTTCACCCAATCTTGATGATTCTTTCAGGTAATGATCAGTACACCAAAACCACTTGGCTCACCAAATTTCGTTCTTCTAGGTTAAACCGTTCGTTTGCAGTAACTGTTTTCATTTTTAGTTTTCACTCTGTTTTCTCCTATAGGGATACATGTATTTGGAACTCTAAATCAAACACGGTTTGTGCTAGCTCTTTTAAACTTGACACAATAAAGCAGTTTCAAGTTCTGTCTCTATGCTTTGTTTGCTGTTGATGTAGCCCTAAGCAGAGACTGGCGAAAATCACTTTCATGGAAAGGGGTTGCCAAGCTTCCAAAAAACTACGAGTTGCCTGAAATCTCAGCAAACATTTTTTCACCCAATATTGATGATTCTTTCAGGTAATGATCAGTACACCAAAACCACTTGGCTCACCAAATTTCGTTCTTCTAGATTAAACCGTTCGTTTGCAGTAACCGTTTTCATTTTTAGGTTTCACTCTGTTTTCTCCTATAGGGATACATGTATTTGGAACTCTAAATCAAACACGGTTTGTGCTAGCTCTTTGAAACTTGACACAATAAAGCAGTTTCCAGTTCTATCTCTATGCTTTGTTTGCTGTTGATGTAGCCCTAAGCAGAGACTGGTGAAAATCACTTACATGAAAAGGGGTTGCCAAGCTTCCAAAAAACTACGAGTTGCCTGAAATTTCAGCAAACATTTTTTCACCCAATCTTGATGATTCTTTCAGGTAATGATCAGTACACCAAAACCACTTGGCTCACCAAATTTCGTTCTTCTAGGTTAAACTGTTCGTTTGCAGTAACCGTTTTCATTTTTAGGTTTCACTCTGTTTTCTCCTATAGGGATACATGTATTTGGAACTCTAAATCAAACACGGTTTGCGCTAGCTCTTTGAAACTTGACACAATAAAGTTGTTGCAAGTTCTATCTCAATGCTTTGTTTGCTGTTGATGTAGCCCTAAGTAGAGACTGGCGAAAATCCCTTTCATGGAAAGGGGTTGCCAAGCTTCCAAAAAACTATGAGTTGCCTGAAATTTCAGCAAACATTTTTTCACCCAATCTTGATGATTCTTTCAGGTAATGATCAGTACACCAAAACCACTTGGCTCACCAAATTTCGTTCTTCTAGGTTAAAACGTTCGTTTGCAGTAACTGTTTTCATTTTTAGTTTTCACTCTGTTTTCTCCTATAGGGATACATGTATTTGGAACTCTAAATCAAACACGGTTTGTGCTAGCTCTTTGAAACTTGACACAATAAAGCAGTTAGCAGTTTTACCTCTATGCTTTGTTTGCTGTTGATGTAGCCCTAAGCAGAGACT